>NC_045450.1:70082774-70093725 GCF_002776525.5 Piliocolobus tephrosceles
GGAAGGAAGGAAGGAAGGAAGGAAGGAAGGAAGGAAGGAAGGAAGGAAGGAAGGAAAGATGGAAAGAGGGCAGGCAACATCTGGGTTTCTTTCCTTCCCTTGAGTCAGTTCTGACTGTTGATGAAGGAGTGGGGCAGCTGGTGGCTCTGCATTGGGGGTTGGGTTGAGCCAGGACACGTGACTGGATGATGATGTTGTGGTTAGATGGGGAATCCCTGGACAAAATCATAGGTGTCCTGAATCCTACAAGGTAAAGAAGTGTTCTTTGGGAATAGATCATGAGGGAAAAAAAGAGAGAGAAATGTTCCACAATGTCAAGGGTAATCTCTGAACCATGGAATGGCCCTCATTGACTGAGAAAAGGAGGTCAGGCTCTGAGGCCCCCCAGCCAGGTCCTGGGGAGAGGAAGGACTGGCCAGCACTGGGGGCCAGGCAGCATCTGAGGCATTCTGGTAGAGCAGAACCTCATTAAGAAGCTTCTAGGGGCCAGGGGCAGTGGCTCATGCCTGTTATCCCAGCACTTTGGGAGGCCAAGGCAGGTGGATCACTTGAGGTCAGGAGTTCAAGACCAGCCTGGCTGACATGGTGAAACCCTGTCTCTACTAAAAATACAAAAATTAGCTAGGTATGGTGGTGGGCACCTGTAATCCCAGCTACTCAGGAGGCTGAGGCAGGAGAATTGCTTGAACCCCGGAGGTGGACGTTGCAGTGAGCTGAGATTGCACCTCTGCACTCCAGCCTGGGTGACAGAGCAAGACTCTGTCTCAAAAAAAAAAAAGCAGCTGCTAGGGTCATATCAGGGGCTGAGGGTGGAGGTCACGTTATTTTCATCTGGTTTGCATGCAGGTGGTGTAAACCTGGGTGTGCAAAGCATCTTCCGGTGGCCGTGTCTCTGCGTCCGTCCTCCATCCTTCCCACCATTTGTCACTGTCCTAGACAGCCTCAAGCAGGGAGAACCTCCTGCTCTCACAGCTGAGGTTCTTCTCTTCCATATACAGAAGAATAATCCTAACAAGTCATTGAGGCCCTTCCTGCTTGGAGCCCTTTACCTGAACTAACCCAATGAATCCCTACAAGCCTGCCAGGCAGGGGCTGGTATTGCCCCCATTTAATAGAGAAGCAAACTGAGGCCCAGAGACGGGCGTCACTTGCAAACAGCTGCATGGCAGGTGGGCACATGCTTGGTGGATCTGGGCACTGAGGCCTTACACAGACCCTGTGGAGTCAGGCTCTTTGCCTTGTTTTACCCAAGGGGAAACTGAGGCATGACTGAAGCCTGAGAAGGGACAGAGAGAGCAAAGAAAGCACCAGCAGCCAACCTCGGGGCCTAGGCTGGGATTCAGCTGCAGATCAGGCCTAGAAAGTACAGATTATTTCTTTATCTATTTATAAAATTATTCGTTTGTAGTTATGATGGATACATAATAGTTGTGCAAAGGGAACTATGTATTCTTGTTTTTTGTTTATTTTATTTTATTTATTTTTATTTACTTTTTGAGACAGAGTCTCACTCTGTCACCCAGGCTGGAGTGCAGTGGCGCGATCTCGGCTTACCACAAGCTCCGCCTCCTGGGTTCACGCCATTCTCCTGCCTCAGCCTCCCGAGCAGCTGGGACTACAGTCGCCCGCCACCACGCCTGGCTAATTTTTTTGTACTTTTTTTTTTTAGTAGAGACGGGGTTTCACTGTGTTAGCCAGGATGGTCTTGATCTCCTGACCTCGTGATCCGCCCGCCTTGGCGTCCCAAAGTGCTGGGATTACAGGTCTGAGCCACCGCGCCTGGCTGGGAACTATGTATTCTTACACATACCTCTGTGTCCCCGAAATCTGGGACAGTCGCTGGCACACAGTAGGTGCTCCAAAATACGGCCTATAGCTTTGTGTGGTCACAATGGCCTGTAGCTTTGTGCAGTCACAGGCACGGTTCTGCTGGTGTTGGAGTAGGGATCATGATTCAAGTGACCAAGGGGAGGTGTCCGGCAACAGATGGGGACAGGGCCTCCTTTGCTTTCTGGCAACAAGATCAGGGTCAGATTCCTGCTAAATAGGGGGCACCTGTGCCCCTCAGGGCTGTGGCCTGGCCAGGGCAGCTAGTCCCCTTTGAGCCCTAATTCTAAGAACTAGCTTCGTGTCCCTCCATATAACAATATGATGGGTTAGGGTCAAGCTGTGGTCCCATAACTTGTTGGAAGACATTTCAGAACAATAAAGGTGTCGGGCTTTATGTCTGCTCATATTTCATCCTGGCTCTGGCCTCTCCTGCTCACTCGCCTTGGATTTACTGTGCAGATATTTTAAATGGGGTGAGCTTGGACACTAGTGTTCCCGTACCCCCTCCTTGTCCCCCCACCACCGCCCAGCTCTGGGAGTCTGGCCCCAGCCCGAACCCCATGCTGGCCTCGCCTGCTGAAATATTTACCTCCTGGCTCCTCTGACAGCCAGAGCTGTCTCCTGAAGCAAAGGTTATTGGACTGCGAATGTTATGACATTACATTTTTGTGTCTGCACTTTGGAGATGCGTCATGCTGGCAGAATGACAAGCTCTGGGCAGGGCTGAGCAGAGGGGCCGGGCACCACGGGGAACTGATAGCGGTCCGTTTTATTACAGCGCCTTCACGGCTCCGCCGCTACGCCTGCCCTGGGAGTTGACAGGACAAGGCGCCAGCATCCTTGGCTGGGGCTGCTTAGCCGATTTGATGCTTTCAGCTCCCAGCCCCCCTCCCCCAGCTGGCAGCCCCAGCACCCCCAAGAGAGGGCCAGGATGGAGCAAGGCAGACCCACAGCAGCAGTGAGAATGGTCCCAGCAGCCACGCCACACAGAGCTGTGACATTCCAGGTAGTGTGCAAACACATTCGGGCATTAATGCATGTCACACCCTAAGAAGCAAGCATGTTTATCCCTTTTGTCAGTTGAGTAAACTGAGGCACAGAGTGATAGTGACTTGTGATATTTGTCCCCTGTGGCTGCGATAACAAAGTAGCACAAACCAGGGGGCTGAAAGATTTCTTCTCCCACAGTTCTGGAGGCCAGAAGTCCAAAATCAAGGGGTTGGCAGGGCCACACTCTGCCTGGCAGGTCCAGCCAGCGATGCTTCCTGCCTCTTCCAGTCTCTGGTGGCTTCAGCATTCCTTGGCTTGTGGCAGCGTCACTCCAGTGTCTGTGGTCATCACACGGCCGCCTTGCCTCTGTGTCTGTGTCCCAGTTCCCTCGTCTTAAAAGGACACCGGTGATAATTTAATATACCCACATTTTAACTTGATGACATCTGCAAAGACCCTGTTTCCAAGCAAGACCCCATTTACAGGTTCCAGGTGGACATGCACTAGGGTGGGGACACTATTCAAGCTGACGTGTGTTCCCAAGGGCGCTGTAATAGGTGCTACTGGAGCCCCACCAGCATGTCCCCCACCAGTCTCCGAGCTCACCTGCAGATGGCTCTGTAGAACCCCGTGGCTTCTGGACTTCTACGCTGGAATGTGTTCCCGGGCTGCCCCGACTCTCACAGGCTGCAACTTACATGCCAGGCGGTGGGCGTGCCTGGGAGTCACTCCAGCCCAAGAAGGAGAGGTGTTGGTGATACCTCCCCATGTCCTTGTCCTTCCTGGGAACTCTTCTCTCCTAGGGGCCCCAGCTGGCCTGTTCAACGTGGCCCCTGTAGGTTTCCTTCCTAGCCTCACCCCTACTCCCTCCTTCCCTGGATTCCCTCCCAGATCATCTCCCTGCCCTTGATCCTTGTCCTGGGATCCGCTTTTGGAGAAACCCAAATGAAGACAATATAAATAATGATAACAGAACAGCCGGCACACACAGCATTGACTCTGCACAGGCGGCCGACTCCTTCGAGATGACAACAGGCCTGGCAGAGAGAGTCACCAGATCCAGAAAGAAAAAAACAGGACACCCACTTAAACATCAATTTTAGATAAACAACAAATACCTTTTAGTATAAGTGTGTCTCATGCAATATTTGGACTATTTTTATGCTCTTAAAACATCCATTGCTTCGGGCTGGGGAGGGGATGGAGAGTGATCGCTAATGAGTATGGGGTTTCTCCCTGGAGTGGGGTACATATTCTGAAATTGACTGTGGTGAGTAGCTGCCACTTCTATAAGTACACCAAAGTCCATCAAACTGTATGCTTTAAATGGGGTCATATGGTGTTCAGGTTATGTATTATGTATTAAAAAAGAAAAAGTATTTGTTGTTTATCTGAAATTTAAGTTTCACTGGGAGTCCTATTTTTTTTTTTTGAGACGGAGTCTCGCTCTGTCGCCCAGGCTGGAGTGCAGTGGCCAGATCTCAGCTCACTGCAAGCTCTGCCTCCCGGGTTCACGCCATTCTCCTGTCTCAGCCTCCCAAGTAGCTGGGACTACAGACGCCCGCCACCTCGCCCGGCTAGTTTTTTGTATTTTTTAGTAGAGACAGGGTTTCACCGTATTAGCCAGGATGGTCTCGATCTCCTGACCTCGTGATCCGCCCGTCTCGGCCTCCCAAAGTGCTGGGATTACAGGCTTGAGCCACCGCGCCCGGCCAGGGAGTCCTATATTTTATCATGCAATCCTGTTGGGAGGTAGGTTCTCCCACTATCTCCATATCACAGATGAGGAAACAGAGCCAGCCACATATCACAGCCAGGACTTGTGGAAGGGACTGGAACCCAGAAGGCCAGCCTCCTTCACTCTTAGGAAGCGTTGCCTCAGGGAAGATGGAGCCTGAGGCTCGAGAGGCAGCCGGGCCAGGTTGGCTGACCCCGAATGTGCGGGAATGCCCTCCGAGGTCTCTCCGCCCTGAGGTAGAGTGCATGCCTCTGAACAAGGGGTCCTAATGTGGCCGAGGTTCCTCTTATCCTCTCCCTGCCTCTTTGGGCTCGACCTCCTCCCTCAGATAACGACCACAGGCTGGTCAGAAGGAGGAGGATCAGATAGAGGCCCTGTCAAGGCTGCTGGTGCAGGGCCTGCAGTCATTGCTTTTCACAGGCAACTGCTTCTTGGAGGTCGGAAGAGAAACTGCACCGGGCATGGTGGTGTGCACTTGTAATCCCAGCACTTTGCGAGGCTGAAGTGGGAGGATCACTTGAGGCCAGCAAGTCAAGACTGAAATGAACTGTGATTACGGCACCTCACTCCAGCCTGGGCAACATAGCAAGACCCTGTCTCAAGAAAAGGGAGGCGGGAGCACAAAATATGTGAACTTCAGGCTGTCGGAGGCCTCTGGCAGGATAAGCGTGGCAGGGAGGCCAGGGCCACATCCTCCCAGGGCCCCCAGCCCAAATGACCTGGTGTCTGTGATTGATGTACCATCCGCTTGAATCCTGATAGTAGAAACGTCTGATGTCGTTACAGCTCCATCCCGCACAGTACCCAGCACACAGTAGGTGCTTAATAAAGGGGTGTGGAAGCAGCTGGGTGGGTGTTTTGCTAACTTCATTTTGCAGAGACTACTACTGAGTCCCAAAGAGCCACCTATCCCTGACTGAGACAGGTCTGCAACCTTCTGGAACAGTCTTCAGGCTCCTGTGTGATTCACAGGCCCCCAGGGCAGGGGACTTACACTCAGGGGGCAGCAGGCAGTTCAGGGCTCTGATCTTCTTAGGGGCGCAGTCCAGAATGAGGTGCCCTGCCCAGACCCCCTCTATCTGTTCCCCACTGCCCCCCAGCCTGGTGGCTGGGCTGGGGGGCTGGGGGTTCCCCCTGACGGGCAGGTGAGCCTTCTCACCGCCAGGGGGCAGCAGGGGGTTGGCCGCCAGCCTGTGCCCCGCAGTCCTGATGCAGGCCCACTGGGGCGGGGCTGGGCTGGGGAACTCCAGGCGTCCTGGGGCCACGGCCTGCAGGCAGCATGAAGTCAGCCCCTCTCCGGGACCCACAGGACACTTCCAATCTGCCTGGGGGCCTCGGGCCGCTTGTCACCAGGCGTCGATACCGGTCCAGCTCGCTGCTGGCCTCCGGGTTGTTGACCCCGTAGGACAGTGAGCATTCGGGCTGTCAAGGGCCAGGGAAGGCTCAGCCGTGACTGCTGAGGAAAAACACAAACATCTGTGAAGGGAGAGGCGGGGCTGGAGGGTGAGAGGCAGCCAGGGGCCGGCAGGCGAACGGGGGAGCGAGGTCAAGGCCCGAGAAATTAAATGTTCGTAAATGTAGGCCTGGCACTCACAAAGTAGGGCAAAGCCATTAGCGCTCATTAAAGTTTAATACCTGTCGGTGCTGGTGCGGCCCCGCTGGACGCTGCTCTAATTTGATGGGTGTAGAGGGAGAGTTCTCAGATAATCGGGGAGGTCGGGGGCTTGCTTCTGTGATGTTCACAGGAAGAGGACGTCGGCTTTGAGTGTCCCTTTAAAGCAAATGATCTGGGTGGTTCCTCGGATGAGTGGCTTGAGGGGGCTCTGCCTTATGGACCCTCCCCTGTGCCCATTTGTGAGGTGACTGGTTTAGTCCTGGATGGATGCCAGCACCCCCGACACACACACACTCCTGTCTGCAGGATCACCTTGAGATTCCAGGCCCTGCCAGGAGCCAGGTGTGTGGGCTTCTCCCCCTGAAAGCCCTGGGGATTCATATTAGCTCATCTGTCTTAGTTGGAGCAGAAGCCCCGTCCGTCTCCCCCGAGAACATCTCTTTTTCTACAGCAGAGCAAACCTTTCCTCTCCTGTTCCTGCTGCCTGCAAAAAATCCAGCCTTCTTCGGGCATCCCCCTCCATGCCAGCCCTGGCTCCCGGGGCACATGGTTTCTGGGCTCAAACATTGGCCCAGACTAAGGGTGGATAAATGGTCTGGAGGAGGCACTCTGGAAGCTCAATGGGGTAGGCTAGAGGCATCCAGGGAAGGCTCCCTGGAGGAAGTGGCCATTGAGTTGGGCCTTGAAGGACAAGGACATATAGGAATTAGGCCTGCAGAGAGAAGCACCCGGGCATTCTCGATGGGGGAAATGGAGTGGGCAGAGGCTGGGGCACCTAAACATAGGGAGGTTGTAGGCTGCGGCCACACAAGGCTGGAGATGAGCAGGAAGGAGGGTCTGGGGCAAGCTGGGGTAGGCCCTGCATGCCGAGCTAAGGGCTTCTTGAACGTTACCCTGAATCCCTGGGAGTGGAATGGAACCGAAAATCTATACCAGGCCCAGAAAAATCCAAGGCCCGAACTGCTGAGGCTTCAGGGCAGTGGCGCCTGCCGAGCGTCTTAGAAAGGAGGGAGAAGCAGCAGCTAAGATGATCACGCCCTGCTGTGTGCCAGGCTTCTCATGTGAGAAGGACCATAGGATTCTCCCGTTTCACCGGTGGGCACACCAAGACCTGACAGTGGAGCCAGGCTGCCAAGGGTGGAGCCAAGATGCAAAGGGGCATCTCGGAGCCTGCGGGTCTGGCCAGGCTAGACACAGGCTGGCATGTTCGCTGCCTGGAAACACCCTCCCAGTGGCCGGCACCCAGCTCTGAAGCTCTGGCTTTGGCTGGGCACCATGCCAGCCCTCGTCACGGCAGCTCCAGACCTCCCTTTCTCTCCAGGCCTCCCAAGAAAGCCCTTTGCATCTTTTGACTCACCCTGAACAAATGCTCCCTCCCTCTGTCACGTCCGCTCTCCCCTGCCCACGCTCTCCAGGGGCCTGCCCAGAACAGCTCCTAAATCATCCCGCCTGCCTCCTCCCCGTGGCCTCCTCCCCCTGGCTTCCTCCTGGGCGCCCCCCCCCCCCCCCCCGGCTCTGCCCTGTTCCCAGGCTGGCCTGGAGCAGAGCCAGCCCAGAGATGGGGAGAGAGAAAAGCCAGCCAGCGCCTCGTAGAAGGGCTGCGTGAGGAGTCCCGGCGTCCTGAGTCCCCCCGGCCTGCAGAGCCCACAGCCCTGTCCCCTGGCTGGTATGTCCTGAGTTTCAAGATGCTCTGGGAATTTTTCTCCTTTTTGCCCCTGAGCTGGCTGCTTCTAGAACCTTCTCTTGGATATGAACAAGGCTGATGACAGCTTCCGCCTCAAGTGGCCTGTTCCCAGCCTGGGTCTGTCCACCTCATTTGGAAAACTCACTGGGACCCCGTGAGCAGGAGGCAGGACATCAGCAGGCGCATCCTCCCCTGCCCCTGCCCGTCTGCTCCCCAGTTCCCCAAGCCCATGGGGGCAGGAGGATAACATGCTCTTCTGCTCTCAGCCTCTCCCTGCTGCCCAGGCACTGGGGCAGGGGGAGTTGGGAGTGGGCGGCTGTGTCGTTTGGAGAGGCAGGAAATATTAGGCCATGGCTCAGCGCAGACAGGCCCTGTCTTGAACTCCAGCACAGAGTGGACGTGCTGCAATCGTAATGCAAAAACACCTCTGATTGGCTGTTCGCACACCCCTCCCACCTCCCCAGCACCCAAGTCTAGTTCCACGCTGGGTGGAAGAGCTGCTGTCCTGGATGCTTTCTGCTCCCGTGCCTGCCGACACCGTCCAGTGCCTGGCCACTGCCACAGGCGGCTGCCCACCACCCAGAGCCATGGAGGAGAGCAATTGGCTGGGCAGGCAGCTTCCTCCTCCCTCTGACTGGGAGCGGGATTTCTGCTCAGTTCAGGACGTCCAGGCCATTCTCAAGACCCCATAACGGGGCAGGATGGATGTCTGGACGCTGCACAAATGGGAGGCCACAGGCCCCCGTGGGGACTTGTCCTAGTAGCGGGTGAGGGTGGCGGCAGGGCAGGCTGTGTCTGGGAAGCACAGGTCAGGGCCGTGGGCTGGGCGGTTGCCTGTTTCCTGTCTGTGTGTGAGATGGGGGTGCCCTCTCCAGGGAGTCTGTGAAGGTCAGAGAGAGACAGAGCAACAAAGAGACAATGTGAGATGGGCATGGAGAGAGACAGAGGAAGACACCCAGGCAGAGAACAGACGGACGGAAAGGTCCAGAGAGAGACAGCAAATGGGAAAAGCAGAGCAAGGGACCGAGAGACGGTCTCCAGCTGGGTGGATGGGAAGAAGGTGCAGACAGGCACGGGCGGATGGAAAAGGAGACAGGCCGACGTCCCAGCGAGCCCCCTTGCCCCGTCCCCCGTCTCCTCTGTGAAGTCTTTGAGTGAAACTCGATTTCCCACACACTGGGGCAGGGGCTCAGATGTCTCCTCTCAGCCCCGTGGCAAAGCAGACACTTTTCTCCCCTTTTTCATTTGGGGAAGCAGATAGCAGCTTAGAGAGGTAGACTGGAGGGCCCGGGGCCACGCAGCAGGGTACTCAGGCTGTGACCCCCACTCCCATCCTCGGCACTCAAGCGACACTCAGTGTCTACTCGCTGATGCAGGTGCTGAGCCGTCTCCTGCCGGTGGTGCGTCCCCAAGGCCAGGCATAGTGCACAGTACGCGTATCTCCTCGCATGGGCCCTGCCGGAACACGTGGTCTCCGCTGGCCTAGGCTTGTCACAGGACTAAATCTGGAGACTGAGCCCTCTCCCTCTGTCGCCCCCCGCCGCTGCCGCCAGCTTCTGGAGCTGTCATGTTGAGTTCCTGAGGTTCCAAAGTCGCCTTCCGTGCAGGGAGCCTTCGGGTTCTGACTCAGCCTGGGGCCTCCCCGGAGCACCAGGGTGCAGGAGCCGCCACCTGCCACCGAGCAGCCGTCTGGGCCCCTCTCAAGGACGCACGTCAGCCTCACACCTGCATCGCCTTTGCACCGCTTCCCTGGGGACTGGGGGCCCTGGGCTGTGGGACTGAAATATGGAGGAAGGCACACGTCCCTCTCCACCCTCCTGAAGGTCTGATTTAAATTCAGGGACTTCCCCTGGGATCCTGCTCCTCCAGCCCACATAGAAGGAGGTGTGAGGCTTCTGGAAGCAAATGAGCCCCGCAGACCCGGGGCTGCCCCTTGGAGTCATAAAATTCCGGGGCCTGGGCTCCACCCCACAGACCAGTTAGTTCCTAATCGTGGGGTGGGGTTGGGGTGGGGGCTGCAGACCTTGGTGTATTCTCAGAGCTTCCAGGTGATCCTGTGCAGTAGAGGACCCTGGTGAAGATGCACCTTGGCATTCTGGCGCATCTGGAGCTAGGCCTCCAAGCTTTGGACCCCAACGAGTGATGCTGGCTCTCAGTACCTCAGTTTCCTCATCTGCAAAATGGGCGTGATGGGATCACGGGTTCCCGAGCTGGTTGCTGAGTGTTGGGTGAGATGAAGTGAGCAGGTGAAGATCTCAGGTGTCTTTGGGGAAGTGGAGAAGGAGTGTTAACGTGTCGTGATTTGCAGTGGCAGAACCTGGGACACAGAAGCCTGAGGGGTCGCAGAGCTCCCAGGGGTCAGAGCAGGTGAGAGCCCAGTCCCTCCTGAGCAGGAAGTGGAGGGGAAGCGTGCTGGCTCCCAGTCAGCAGGGTTGGGTCCAGTACCGCCCCTTTGCTTGCTGTATGCGGGCAAGTGGCTGTACCCTGCTGCTATCTGTAGACTGGGGACAGCCCTGCCACTCCCAGAGGCTGTGGTAAAGCGTGGGAGAGCTGCCCAGGATACGGCCACACATGGCCAAATGCTGATGATGTTCCCGCATAATCAGACAAATCGCTGCATGACCCTGGACCTCAGTTTCCCCAGCTGTAAAGTGGGACAGGTTAGGATTGAGGGGCTCATTTCCGATCCTACAACTTTAGTGTCAGAGCCAGGAGAGAGAATCTAACTTTACAGCCCAGCTCTGGGTTCCTGGGCTGGAAGAAAATGTCACTTTCCATTCACGTGGTCCTTACATGGTCCTGCACAGAGAATGTGTGTGGGTGCATGTGTATGTGTGTGCATGTGTAGACATGTATAATGCATGTCAAGTGTGCACCCACATGTGTGGTATGTTTGTGTGGACATGTATAATGCATGTCGAGTGTGCACCCACGTTTCGTATGTTTGTGTAGACATGTATAATGCATGTCGAGTGTGCACCCACGTGTGTGGTATGTTTGTATAGACATGTATAATGCATGTCGAGTGTGCACCCACGTGTATGGTGTGTTTGTGTAGACATGTATAATGCATGTCGAGTGTGCACCCACGTGT
>NC_045450.1:70093735-70095783 GCF_002776525.5 Piliocolobus tephrosceles
CATGTGTGGTATGTTTGTGTAGACATGTATAATGCATGTCGAGTGTGCCTCCACATGTGTGGTATGTTTGTGTGTGCCTCTGGGTGTGTGTGTAGCATGCACATATGTGTGTACATTGTGTAAGTACTTGTGTGTGGCTGGTAGACGCATATGCATGTGCAATGTGTTATATATTACATGCACGTGTGTATATGTGTGTGATGTGTATATGCGTGCCTGAGGATGCATAGGTTTGCACATGCATGTGGCATGTGTATGTCCGTATTGTGTGCATGTGACCATATAAGTGTGCACATGTGATGTGTGTGGTGCTGTGGGGAGCCCTCCAGGGTTTCATTACTGTCAGCTCCTGGCCCTGCACCCATGGGAAGCTGCCTGGTCTGCTGGTCCTCTCAGGCCGCCCCGAGTGGGGCCCTGTGCACATGGAAAGGTGGGCTTCCGGGGGCAGTCCACAGGGGCTCCACAGCCTTCAGAGTGTCTTAATTGTGAAATATTTAATGCATTCCAAAAAGTATAAAGCATAACACAGCCGGTACCCGTATACCCCACCAGCTTCAGGAAGAGAACGTTGCTGATGTGGTTGTACCTTGTCCCTAGTTTCACACCGCTGACCCTTGCGGACTTTCAAAAGCCCCTGCAGGCCCCTGGATAAACTGACCAGTCTCCTAAGCCGTCTGCCTGCTTTCTTTGCCTGTAAAGTGGGGATATAGCAGTACCAAGCTTCGTGTCCTCAGCACATGTTTATTGAGCACCTACTGTGTGCCAGTCACTGCCCTCGGCATGGGAGATGCAACAGACAAACAGGCAAGGATAGCTCCACTCGGCGGGGTGCGCACGCTGATGAGTTTGGGGGGAGAATGAATTAGGAATACGTGCTTCGCTCTTAGAAGACCCCCTGGCAGGTGGTGGGGGCTCCGTGAGTGTGGGCTGCTGTTATCATTATTAATATCACCATTAATATTGCTGAGCGGTCAAGACTGGCCAGGGCAGACCCTGGGCCCCAGACCACTGCATGCCCAGCTACAGGGGGCTGTGCCCTGGAGCTGTGCCCCATGGAGTGCGACCTGCCAAGTCACACTGGGCGCGCAGCAGCCCCTGAGCAGGCCCAGCTCAAACACAGGGGCCTCCTGCAGGGACCTTGTGTCACGGCCACACGGAGCTACTGACTGCTGACACCTGTGCCTTCGCCGCCACACTGGCACCGCGAATCATTAATGCTTATTCTTTCAAAGTCAAGAAAACAGGGAATGATACGCCAGAGACCCCGCAGGCCCTCCACTCCCTGCTGAGGTTTTGGGATCATCAAAGAGATGGGAAAACAGGAAGTGTCGGGTTCTGTGTGTGTGGGGCTGTGTGTGTGTAATTGTGTGTGTATGTTTCTATGTATGATTTTGTGTGTGTGGTTATATGTCTGTGTGTGTCATATGTTTCTGTGTACTGTGTGTGGTTTCATGTATGTCTGTGTATCTCTGTGTGGTCATGTGTGTTGCATGTATGTCTTTGTGTGTGTCTCTGCATGTGATTGTATGTCCATGTGTGGTATGTCTCTGTGTGGTTTTGTGTTGTGTGGGTGTGTTGTGTGTGTCTCTTTGTGGTTGTGAGCCTGTGTATTTCGTATGTCTGTGTGTGTGTTGTGTGTGATTGTGTGCCTATGTGATGCATGCCTGTGTATGAGTGTATGTCTATGTGTTGTATGTCTCTGTGTGTGTGTTGTGTCTCTGTGTCTGTGTATGTCGTGTGTGTCTCTGTGTGGTGTGTGTCTCTGTGTGTGATTTTGTGTCTGTGTGTGATTGTGTGTGTGTGGTGTGTGTCTGTGTCTCTGTGTGGTGTGTCTCTGTGTGTGGTTGTGTGTGTGTGGTGTGTGTCTCTGTGTGGTGTGTGTCTCTGTGTGTGATTTTGTGTCTGTGTGTGATTGTGTGTGTGTGGTGTGTGTCTCTGGGTCTGTGTATGTCTGTGTGTCTCTGTGTTTTTTGTGTGTTTGTATGTGTTGTGTCTATGTCTCTGGTGTGTCTCTGTGTGTGGTTGTGTGTGTGTGGTGTGTGTGTGTG
>NC_045450.1:70095883-70099649 GCF_002776525.5 Piliocolobus tephrosceles
GTGTGTGTCTCTGTGTGTGTAGTATGTGTCTATGTGATTTTGTGTCTGTGTGTGATTGTGTGTTTACATGTGATGTGTGTGTCTCTAGGTCTGTGTATGTTGTGTGTGTCTGTGTTTTTGTGTGTATGTGTTTGTGTGTCTGTGTCTCTGTGTGGTGTGTCTATGTGGTTGTGTATGTGTGTGTGATGTGTGTCTCTGTGTGTGTGGTGTGTGTCTGTGTGTGATGTCTCTGTGTGTGTGTGGTGTGTGTCTCTGTGTGTGGTGTGTGTCTATGTGATTTTGTGTCTGTGTGTGATTGTGTGTTTACATGTGGTGTGTGTGTCTCTAGGTCTGTGTATGTTGTGTGTCTCTGTGTTTTTGTGTGTTTGTATGTGTTGTGTGTGTGTCTGTGTCTCTGTATGGTGTGTCTACGTGGTTGTGTGTATGTGTGTGTGATGTGTGTCTCTGTGTGTGATGTCTCTGTGTATGTGTGGTGTGTATCTCTGATTTTGTGTCTGTGTGTGATTGTGTGTTTGCATGTGGTGTGTGTGTCTCTGGGTCTCTGTATGTTGTGTGTGTCTCCGGGTGTGATTGTGGGTCTGTGGGTCTGTGTGTGTGCGGAAGGGGTCAGAGCGGAGACCTGGCTTTGACCTTGCAAATCTCTGTGTGAGAGGAGGCAGCCAGCGAGGGTGGTTTGAGCATCTACATCAGTGGGGGTGCAGATCCAGAGCCCCCACCCACGAAGGCCTCCGCGTGGAGGCCAAACCACAGAAGCCCCAATCAGAGGACGTGGTGCTGGGGTCCGCAGCTTGGGCTTTCTGAGGCCCAGCTGGGTGGGTGCGGTGCGGGGAGCGGCGATGGGGGCCCCCGCCCCCGCAGGAGAGGGAGTGAGGCCAACGCCATGCATTATTCAGCGGCTCCTGATTTCACATTATTCTCCCTGATACTTTTACAACCTGTCAGTAAATAAAAAGATTCTACATTATTTATAGAAATGGAGCAGAATTGGCTGGGAAGATTTAGTACTGCTATTATTAGGGAGTACCCGGGCCATCGGGGTGGGTGGGGTGGGTGGGGCACCAGGGGTGGGGGCAGAGAGTGAAAGATGCTGCTGTCCCAGCTGGACCGGAGCTCAGGGGCTCTGGATGGGCTTGCTGACCCCAACAGGGGACACAGTTGCCTCCCTTGGGGTATCTCCCGCAAAGCCAGGCACCGGGGCCAGGAGAACGAGCTGGCCCAGTGCGTTCTGGAGGGCAGGGTGGAGGCAGGGGGCTTCTACCTGCCGGGCGGCCCATCCAGGTGAGGGCCAACGCTCTGCCAAGCCAGGGTGGGGTCCCCAGGCTAGGACAAGGGGCTGAGGCCCAAATGAGGCATATATAAGTGCTTCTAACTGCTGCTGAGTGTTTATTGGGCACCTGCTGTATACACACAGCACAGCGCGCCGGTTACTGGGGTTGATTCCCGTCCATGCTGCTATTGGCAGGGAGGGTCGAGAGCAGTGTTTCTCAATCTGGGTTCCACCATTCCTGATGGGAATTTCTAAATGTGTGCTTTCCGTGTTTCCAGCCATCTAACTGTGCCTGGCGTGAGCGTGTGCTGGTTACTGGGCAGCCCCACTGTGAGTGGGCACTTCTGGGGGATCCAGGTGTGTGCCTGCAGGTGCAACTTAGTGTCTGGAGCTCGCCCTGAGGGACAGCAGCTGGGCTCCATGCCGGGTTTTCAGAACTGGAGCCCGGAGACGTTGGAGGCCCAACCACTTCCTCACAAGTCGTTCTGTTCGCAAGTTTGAGAACCACTGGCCCAGAGCGGGTAGCATCCTGTGCCGTTTCTCCCGGAGCCCAGCTGACGGCACACGCTGAGTGCCCTGCGGTGTCTGGGATGTGTCCGTAGGAACCTTGCGGCCTGGAGGGGAGGTGAGACGAGCTGGTGGGTACTGAAGCCGGAGCGACCTGTCCACCGGGCCACCGTGTTTTCCATCCTGAACCTGACGCTGAGGAGCTCTGGGGAGAGGAGTCGCCAGTGGGATGGCTGGTTGGAGAAGCTGCCAGGAAGGGGGACTCAAGAGAGCCTGGGAGGAGGAGGTTTGCAGAGGGGAGCGCCCAGCCTGAAGAACGGGGCTGAGCCAATAGGGAAGACCATGGTGGTTTATCTGAGGACCGGGGACATGCTGAGGCTGGAGATGGGAGAGTGGACCCAGAGAGAGTGGCCTGCAAGCCACATGGAGCCAGGGCTGGGACATCACAGGGCAGTGCTTTGAAGAGAGCATGGGGAGAGCGCGGTGCTGGGATTGCTGGTTACCTCTGGCTGCCGAACAGATTGCCCCAAGGCCAGGCGTGGTGGCTCACACCTGTAATCCTAGCATTTCAGGAGGCTGAGGCGGGAGGATCACTTGAGCCCAGGAGGTCAAGACCAGCCTGGGCAACATAACAAAACCCTGTCTCTACAAAAGATACAAAAGTTATCCAGGTGTGCTGGTGCGCTCCTGTAGTCCCAGTTACTTGGGAGACTGGGGCAGGAGGATCACCTGAGCCAGGGGAGATGGAGGCTGCAGTGAGCTGTGATTGTGCCACTGCATGTCAGCCTGGGTGACAGTGAAAGACCCTTACTCAAAAATAAAAAAAAATTGCCCCAAAACTTTGTGGCTCCAGACGCCATTTATTATCCTACAGTGTGTGGGTCAGGGATCCGGATGCAGCTTAGCCAGGTCTCCTGGATATCAGCCTTCGCCAGCTGCAGGCTGGCTGGGGAAGGGTCCACTCCCAAGCCCTCTCCCGTGGTTGCTGGGGGGACTCGGTTCCTCTGGGCTGTGGGACAGAGGCCTCAGTTCCTTGCCGGATGCTGGCTGGAAGCCACGCTGAGCTCACCACAGGGATCCTGTGCTATCAGGCAAGCCAGGGCACAGGGGAGGGCAAGAGAGGGCCCACGTGACGGAAACCGCAGTCTGTAACCGACCCCGGAAGTGAGCCCCCTCACCTGTGCCATGTTCCATTCATTAGGAGCAAGTCGCCAGGTCCAGCCCACACTTACTGGGTGGGGGCCACCCAGGGGCCCGAGCACCAGGAGGTGTGATCCTTGGGGCCTCATCAAAGCTGCCCCAACACTGAGTGTTCGGAGAATGAGGGTCTCTTGGTCGGTTAAGTTTGTTAATGAACGTGCCTTGTGACTTTTCAAAGGAGGGATAAAATTGACATTGTAGGCCGGGCACGGTGGCTGACATCTGAAATCCCAGCACTTTGGGAGGCTGAGGTGGGAGGATCACTTGAACCCAGGAGTTTGAGACCAGCCTGGGCAACATAGTAACACTCCATCTCTACCAAAATGAAAAAACAAAAGAACAAAATAAGCCAGGTAGGGTAGCACGTACATGTGGTCCCAGCTATGCAGGAGGCTGAGACGAGAGGATCACTTGAGCCCAGGAGGTTGAGGCTGCAGTGAGCTGTGATCCTGCCACTGCACTCCCGTCCGGGCAACAGAGTGAGATGCTGTCTAAAAAAAAAAGAAAATCCCAGGAATGTATTCTGCCACAGTCTGGAGGCCAGAAGTCCAGCATCAAGGTGTGGGCAGGGCTGCACCCACTTCAGAGGCTCCTGGGAGGCCCCTTCCTGCCCCTCCCAGCCTCTGGGGGCTCTGGCTTCCAGGGCTTGTGGCCGCTCACTGCAGCCTTCCGGGCTGGTGTCTTCACCTCCCTCTCTGTGCTATTCTCACAGGGCCTCTGCTCTGTGTGTGTCAGAACTCCCTCTGCCCACCTCTCAGAAACTGGCTTGTGATTGGACACAGGACCCCCCCC
>NC_045450.1:70099659-70103995 GCF_002776525.5 Piliocolobus tephrosceles
ACTGTTACTCTCAGGGTCCCTGGATAATCCTCACTGTTCACTCAGGGTTCCCCTGATAATCCTCGCTAACCTCTCCAGTGCAATTCTTGATTTAATCACACCTGCAAACACCCTTACCTTTTGGTGATATAAAGCCACATTCATAGGTTCCAGGGATGAGGACAGGGACATCTTTTCAGGGGGCCCTGATTCAGCCCACCCCAGGCCCTGTGTGACTACACTGACCATGTGTCCGTGAAGCCACCAGCCCGGGTGCCTGTTCAGGTGCAGGTTATGACGCTGAGCCTTTGAAGCACACTTAGGAAGGCCTGGCTTCTGGAAAGTTCTGTGCTGCTGCTGCTGGAGGGGCTGCCCCACCGAGCCCCTGCTGCTCTGCTTGTCTCTTAGCTGTTTCCCGGCGGAGCACCCTTTTCCATTTTGAAGGCTGTGTGTTTCCGCACACCTTGGAAGTGCCTCTCCCATCCGGGCAGTGGCCACTGTGAGTGAGGTTGAGGCAGCGGGGCTGAGGGACCCCCATCTCCCAAGAGAGTATGGGACATGGGGAACGAGGTGGGTTGAAGGTTGGGAAGCCAAGAGCTGAGTGGCTTTGGTGCTTTACCTAGGAGGAAGGCAGGGCCTTGGAGGGAGGGCCCAGAAGATGTGGAGATTGATGTCACCATCTTCCCCAGCTGTGACCCCCAAGCATGGTGTCCCGCTCTCCCGGGTGAGTGTGGAGCACCATCTTCCATCACTAACGTCACTTACACCTTCAGGCGGCAAGGGCTGAGTGCGGGCCTCGGATCGCGGTGGTCTCCAGGCTTCATTCAACCCATGTCATTAAAATCACATTTAACACACGCCTCCCAAATGGACATGTTTACTTAGGTATCAATTACGTACATGTACCACTGGCCTAGCAGACTGTACCTGATAAAACTGACCCCCAAACAGCAGTTCAGAAAGGGGGTGAGGAATTTAACATAGAGAATCCTAATGGTTACTCCCAGAACCTCCAGGGCGAGGAGGGTGATATGGTTAGACTTTGTGTCCCCACCCAAATCTCACCTTGAATTGTAATCCCCAGCTGTTGAGAGAGAGACCTGGTGGGAGGTGATTGGATCATGGGGGTGGTTTTCCTTGTACTGTTCTCGTGATAGTGAGTGAGTTCTCGCGAGACCTGATGGTTTTGTAACAGGCCCTTCCCCCTTTGCTCAGCACTTCTCCTTCCTGCTGCCTTGTGAAGAGGGTACCTTGCTTCTCTCTTGCCTTCAGCCATGATTGTAAGTTCCTGAGGCCTCCCCAGCCATGCAGAATTGTGAATCCATTAAACCGCTTTCCTTTATAAATAACCCAGTCTCAGGCAGTTCTTTATAGCAGTGTGAAAACGGACTAATACAGAGGGTGTGGACAGCTGGCACTCCCCCATGGACCCACGTTCCCCTTCCATGCCACATTTCTATGGGATGAGGGGTCAAGCTAGACATAGAGGAGGGAGGAGGCATTTAGGGGACTTACTCGGAAACATCAGATGTTTTCGCGTGCTGAGAAAGCTGGTATTTCGGGAACTGCATTGGTTGCTAAATGACTGCCATAGTCAGGTGTTTCTCCAACTTTAATGTTGACAACCCACAATATGGATTTCACATTTTACATCATGACGCAGGCCATGTACACATCTTCCCTGAAACAGTGCTTCCCCCTTCTCCACACCCACATCTCTCGTATTTTCTATTCTGTTTTGTGCCGTGGAAAAAGACTGCTGCCCTGACCCACGGAATCACATCGCCGTGCCTTCGTGGGTCCTAACACCCACGCCCAGAAACACAGGTGTGAGGGCTTGTGCCCTGGGGCTTCAGAAAAGGGAGACAGCATCATAATTTTGATACGCATCGACATTAGCGTGACTTTATTTTATTTATTTATTTATTGAGATGGAGTCTTGTTCTGTTGCCCAGGCTGTAGTGCAATGTTATGATCTCGGCTCACTGCAACCTCTGCCTCCTGGTTTCAAGCAATTCTCCTGCCTCAGCCTCCTGAGTAGCTGGGATTACAGGCACCCGCCACCATGCCCAACTAATTTTTTTGTATTTTTAGTAGAGACGGGGTTTCACCATGTTGACCAGGCTGGTTTTGAACTCCTGACCTCAGGTGATCTACCTGCCTCAGCCTCCCAAAGTGCTGGGATCACAGGCATGAGCCACTGTGCCCGGCCTAATTTTATTTTTATTTATTTACTTTTGAGACAGGGTCTCACTGTATCTCCTAGGCTAGACTGCAGTGGTCCAGTCATAGCTCGCAGCAGCCTCTACCACATGGGGTCAAGCCATCCTCCTGCATCAGCCTCCTGAGTAGCTGGGACCTTGGGTGTGCACCATCATGCTAATTTTTGTATTTTTTTGTAGAGATAGGGTCTCACTATGTTGCCCAGGCTGGTCTTGAACCCTTGTACTCAAGTGATCCTCCCGCCTTGGCCTCTCAGAGTACTTGGATTACAGGTGTGAACCACTGCATCTGGCCAGGACTTAATTGTTTTCTCATGTTTTGAGTCTCCCTGGGGAGGGAGTGTGTCCTCTTCATGTCTGCAGAGGACCCACAACAGAGAGAGTGCTGAATACGACAGGATGAAGAATGAATGAATGAATGAATGAATGAATGAATGACCATATAATGACTCTGTTACTGGTGGCTTCCAGGTGCTGAGGGCGTCCTGGGGTTTGCTATGCAAACTTGCTATCCTAGAGATGCAGAGCTGGCAAACCGGGTTCTCACCTCGGGTTCCCTGGCTCTGCTCCCCGCAGGCGAGGCAGATGGCCGCCTTCTCAGCCCCCGTCCCCTACCAGCCAGGGCAAACCCTTCTATAGCAGCTGGCCTCTGCTGACCCTGTGATCGGGATCTGCTCTGTTTGCAAGAAGATTCATTCCCCGTGCAGTTGACGGCCCCACAGCAGAGCTGCGAGGGTGGGAGGCGCAGCCCGGGTCGGCCTCCAGAACCTTACGGCTTGTTCCCCTGTCCTGGAGGTGCTGGCTGCCAGGCTGGCAGTGACAGTTTTATTGGCAGGCAGGCCTGCTAGAAGGATTGTAGGCTATTTACAGTGTTGAGGCCATGGCTTTGCAAGGAGACAGTTAACATAAATTCACATGATGGATCCGTTATCACTTCATTGAACTTGTGGCGGACCCATCGAAGGCCGAGCAATAACACACTGTTTCCTGGGTTTGCACAGCCCTGGGATACATTAAATACACTTTATTTATGGCTTACCATCGCGGCACTGTGGGCAGGAGAATGCAGCTTTTGCAACTATCGTCTAATTTTATGATGAGCATTAAAGCCGGGCCTATAATTTGCACCTTTTTATTCATTAGACAGTGGTGCAGCCATAAGTCAAACAGGCCCAGGGATTTAGATGCAGATCCAGAAGATAAACTATTGACAAGCCAGATGTATTTTTACATTAGAGCGCCTTTACAATAGTTTATGTTGAGAGTGGAATATAAATTGCGTTATTAAATATGAACCGCTCTTGGAACCCGGCTCACCAGCGTGCTAGAGGAGGGAGGGGCCCGGGGCCGGGAGCTGGGAGGGGCCGCCTAATTTCTCAAGGTTGAATGTATAATTCTGCTCTGTGGGGTTTCTCCGTTCAGAGCTCCCAAGTGAGAGCCAGTGGTGCGATGGGGTGGGGCCGTGGGTCCAGAGCGGCTCCTCCTGAGCAGGTGGGAATGCACCGGGCGGTGCTTTCTGCCCAGCTCCTTCCAGGAAGGAGGTACAGTCCCTGCCACATGGGATGGGGTGTGCCCACTTGCCCAGACTTTCAGGGGGCCCATCACGTTCTGTACATCTCAGCAGCCTCGCAGGTTTCCTGCTAAGAGTTTGATGGGAACCCAGGAGTCCCTGGAAAATCCACTTTCATGGAATTACAGGTTCCCTGGGCCATGGCTGACTTGGAGGCCCAAGAACTGACATGGAGCCCAGGGCGTCCCAACCTTAGCCCTGTGGAGTGGTGGTGGTGGTGGTGTTTGTTTTGTTTTTGTTTTGAGGCAGGGTCTCACTCTGTCCCCCAGGCCAGGGTGCAGTGGCACCATCATGGCTCGCTGCAGCCTCAGCCTCCCAGGCTCAAGTCATCCTCCTACCTCAGCCTCCTGAGTGGCTGGGAGTAGAGGCACAAGCCACCATGTCCAGCTAATTTTTTTGTATTTTTTGTAGAGACCAGGTTTCACCATGTTGCCCAGGCTGGTCTCAAACTTTTGGGCTCAATCGATCCGCCAGCCTTGGCCTCCCAAAGTGTTCAGATGACAGGTGTGAGCCACCACGCCCAGCAGCCCTGTGGTTCAGATGACAGGTGTGAGCCACCACGCCC
>NC_045450.1:70104005-70113596 GCF_002776525.5 Piliocolobus tephrosceles
GCCCAGCAGCCCTGTGGTTCAGATGACAGGTGTGAGCCACCACGCCCAGCAGCCCTGTGGATATTTGGGTGAGATAATTTGGGTGGTGGGGGCCGTCCTGTGCACTGTTGGGTGTTTGCCACCTTCCTGGCCTCAACCCCACTAGGTGCCAGTAGCAGTCACTCCCTGAGTTGTGAAAACCGAAACATCTTTTGATATTGCCAGATGTCCCCGTGGAGACACCACCACCCCTGGCTGGCCACCGGCACAGCCTGTCAGGCCTCTAGTCTGCGCTGGAAGACCCGAGTTCAGGCTTAGCTCAGCCCCGTGGCCTCTGTGTTCTCCCTGCAACCTGGAGGGGTCAGAGCACACAGTTTCTGACTCCCTCTGGCTCTAAGTGCCTGTGGTTTTAGAAGGGCCGCCTAGGTGTGTGTCCAGCATAGTGGTAGGAATCTCGCCTCTTCCACTGCCTCCAGAGTGTCTGCATCAGCGGGTTAGGTGGCTCTGTTCCCCCATGGGCAGCCCAGGCTGCTTCAGCAGTCAGAAGTCCCTGGGTATGGAAGGCTGGGGTCCAAGGCCAGGGGGAGTGGAGGGGGCGCTGGGCCCAGGCTATTCCCAAGGCTAGAGCAGAGGATCTCAGCGTCCCATCCCAGGGCATCAGCATCCCTCACAGGACACGTTACAATCCCGAATGCTGGGCTGCACCTGCAGCGTTTCTGATTCCATGGGTCTGAGGCGGGGCTGGAGGCTGCATTTCCTTTTCCTTTTTCTTTTGAGATGGAGTCTCGCTCTGTTGCCCAGGCTGGAGTGCAGTGACACGATCTCGGCTCACTGCAACCTCGGCCTCCCGAGTTCAAGCAATTCTCTGCCTCAGCCTCCCGACTAGCTGGGATTACAGGCACCTGCCACCATGCCCGGCTAATTTTTGTATTTTTAGTAGAAATGGGGTTTCACCATCTTGGCCAGGCTGGTCTTGAACTCCTGACCTCATGATCCACCCGCCTCAGCCTCCCGAAGTGCTGGGATTACAGGTGTGAGCCACCGTGCCCGGCTGGAGGCTGTGTTTCTAACAATGCCACCCCTGGCCCGAGGGCCATATTGCGAGTCACCATGCCAGACAGAGGCAGGGTGGGGAAACGTGCTCCAGGAAGCGTGCTGAGCAGTCTTTTTAGCTGCCACGAAGCCAGTAACATGCAAAGTCACAGAGGTGGGGCTGAAAGGTCCAATCTCCAAGGCATAGGACCCCAAGGTGACCCCAGGCATGGCTCCCTCAGAAGCAGGGGACGATGCAGACCGCTCGTTGCCTTTCCTGGCACATTGCTTGTCTCGTCTCCTGCTCTTTGGCCATCTCCCATGTTTCTCCTGGCTGCCCATCCAGATCAGCCCTTAGCACAAGCCCCACCTCCTCCAGGAAGCCCTCTCTGACTGCTCTAGCCCAGCCTGCTCCGGAAAAGGCACACACACGCCAGCAGCCTCCCTGCCCCTCCCAGGAGCCAGACCCAGCCTCTCAGCATAGAGAAGCCACTGCTGTCGGTGGGACTTTGGGGACAAGCATCATCAAGAGGACACGGTCTAGTGCCAAAAGGAGAGAGTCCTTCCAAGGTACTGATGCAGGATCCCCCTGGCCACTATATGAGGAACAGAAACAGGGGGATGAGCCGGCAAGCAGGGAGCCACCAGAAGACTGCTGCAGGGATCCAGGCAGGGCCAGGGTGGCAGCTTTGCGGGGAGGGACTGGATTTGGAAAACGTTTTGAACATAGAGCTGTCATGATTTGCTGGCAGAGCAGAGGTGGGATAGGAGACAGAGAGAACCTTAGAGCATCTCCAAGTCTGTTGACTTGAGCGGCTGGAAGGTTAGTGTTGCCAGGAGGAGCAGGTTTGGGGGTGGGAGAGGCGCCGGAGCTCCGTCCCGGCCATGTGAGAGCTGCTGTGAGACACAGTGCGGAGATCCAACTGGCAGTTGGATATTTGAGTCTGGAGCTATGAATGTGGGCGTCCTCAGCGCACAGATGGCGTGTAAAGCTGGGAGACTGGGGAGACACCTTGGGAGTGAGTGACGTGATGGGAGCCCAGGCACCGAGCCTGGGGATTCTGACAGTCAGAGGCTGCCTTGGTCTCTGCAGGGACAGCAGTGAGGGTGCCCGGGCCCTGCCCTTACAAAAGGTTCACCTCGTAGAGGGCGCTAGAGGCCACCGCAGGAGGCAACATTTACAGTGGGGGTCAGGGTTTGAGAATATACCAGATGGCTGGGTGCGGCAGTTCGTGCCTATAATCCCAGCACTTCGGGAGGCTGAGATGGGAGGACTGCTTGAGCCCAGGAGTTTGAGACCAGTCTGGGAAACAGCGAGACCCTGTCTCTACAAGCAAAAATTAGCCAGGCGTGATGGTCCGCATCTGTGGTCCTAGTTACTCAGGAGGCTGAGGTGGGAGGATCGCTTGATCCTGGGAAGTCAAGGCTTCAGTGAGCCATGATTGCATCACTGTACTCCAGCCTGGGCAACAGAGCGAGGCTGTCTCTCCAAACAAACAAACAAACAAACAATTATACTAGAATGTGCCAGCCTTTCTCTTGCCTCTGGTGCAGTGCTGTGTAATGGTGAATGCACATTGGAATCAGCTGGGGATCTCTAAAAACCCCTCTGATGCCTGGGCCCCACCCCCGAGGCTCTGATGGAAATGGTCCAAGTGGGGCTTCTGCAGGGCCAGCCAGCAACTCCACAGGTAAAGTGGAATGGGCAGCCAGGACTGACCACCACTGCTCTGGGAGGGCCAGAGTCATGGGGACTGGGCTGGAACAGAACTGAGGGACAGCAAGGGCAAAGTCTGAGCGAGGAAGGTCCCTCTGAGGCCCAGCTGGCAGTTATCACGGGCCTGTGAATGCTGAGCTTGACGTCGGGGCCAGGGATGCTGAACAGAACAAGTCCCTGCCTTCAGGGTGTCTAGAGGGGTCTGACGGGTGCCTTGGCAGACACTAAGCAGTGTGCTCGGGCCAGACGGGGCGGTGGCTTATGCCTATAATCCCAGTGCTTTGGGAGGCTGGAGCAGGAGGACTGCTTGAAGCCAGGAGTTCAAGACCAGCCTGGGCAACACAGTGAGACCCCCCATTTCTTTTTGTGTGCTTTTTGTTGTTTGAGACAGAGTTTTGCCCTGTCGCCCAGGCCGTCACCCTAGTACCTCTGGAGGGAGCATGGCCCTGTAGACACCTTGGTTTGGAACTTGGGGTCTCCAGGATCGTGAGGGAATGCACTTCTGTTGATCTAAGCCACCCAGTTTCGGCTGTGGCAGCCCTGGAAAACTAACACAGGATCAGGCAGGGTTTGCTCCTGTCTCGTCCTCCCTCCCCGTCGCCATGTCCCCTCAGAGGAAGTCCCTGATGCGGAGGGCCCTGGGGCTTCCAGGGCCAAGGGTGGCACCATTGCTCTCTGGTCACTCTGGGCCCGTGTGCCTCGTTTGTGTCACCCATGCCTCCCTCCAGTGACAGGACTCACAAACACTGGAGAGCCTGCAGCAGATGAAGCCAGCCCACTCGGCCCACCGGGCTTGCTGGTGCGCACAGCCCACCATGACCGCACCTGTGATCCGTCAGCGCTCTCAGGGGTGGCCAGCCAGCAGCCGCCTTCCCTCGGGGAGCCAAGGGCAGGTGGTTTCCTCTCGCCCTGAGTGGAGTGTTAGGGCCTCTCACCAGGACCTCTAGAGAGGCTGCAGGGTGCCCGGCCACAGCCTGGAGCTGCAGTGCCGCGGGCCTCCACACGGGGGCGCCCCTACCGGCTACGGCGGCGGTGTTGGCTGCGCCCGCGGTGTGAGACCGCGCTGTCCTGCAGGGGGCGCTCTACAGTTGGGCTGCCGCCTCTGCGCCGCCACCGCCTGTGCCACGTGACTCTCTGGGCCTCAGTGTCCCCCTCTGTAAAATGGGAATCATAACAGCACCTACTGTTATTACCCGGGGGGCGTTGGGAGGATTAAATGAATTGGTATGTGTGGTGCTGAGCACAGAGCCCAGCACGCAGTGAGCGCTGTGAAAGTGTGTGTTAAACCGAGAGAAACAAGAAGGGCAGGGCTGGGCAGTTGGCAGTGCAAGCGAGCACCCTCCTGTCTCCTGGACAAGGACCGCTGCCAGTGATCTGGGCCCAAGACGGGGTCCCTGGGGGGTCTCTTGGGCCCTGGGCCCAGATTGCAGGGGGATGGGAGTCTAGGGCATTCTGCAGGGGTCCTGCTTTCCACAGGGTCACCCCAGTTTCCACACCCTCTGGACACTCAGCCCCGGAAGATGCACCCCACAAAAGAGCACAGCAAACAGGGGCTTCACCGCCTCATTCAACCAGGATGAATGTCAGGCACAGAGAGGGGCAGGGCCTGGCCCCAGGATGCACAGCCCAAACCGGGCCTCAAACAGCGGCCCCAGCTCGTTCATGACTCGTTAATTCAACAAACAGCTGCTCTGCGATCTTCTGACCAGGCTGGGAGGAGAAGGCAGGTTTCCAGGGCTGCTGGCTGCTCCTCGTTTGCAGGCCTGAGCTTGTGAACAGGGGCGCCGGGGGCTGCATCCAGGTACCTTTTGTTCCTGCCTCACTGGAGCCACTTCCCTCCGGGAACCAAGGGCTGGTGGCTTCCTGGGGCCCTGGGTGGAGGCTTAGGGCCTCCCACCAGGACCCCCGGAGAGGTAGATGGGAGAGGTTAGCTGTGTTTCCATGCTTGTATTTTTTGGGGGGAATGGCCTCCGGGGTGGAGGGCCGACTTTAAGGCCTTTTTCCTAAAAGAAACTTCGGGGCCGGCCTCCTCTGGCAGGCTCATGCTGAGGGCTTTCAAAAGAATCCCGTTCAGCCCCACAGCACCTCCTTGAGGTAGGTGTCATCGCTGTCTTTCCAGGGGCCCCTTCCCCATGTACGCTCACCAGTGGGCAGGGCTCCCGCCCCATGGCCCCTGTACAGGAACAGCCCAGCATGGGGAAGCCACGCCTCTGACCTAGGCAGGCCATCAGTGAACCCCCATGTCCCCAGGGTGTGCCCGGGTCATCCTCTCACCCCACCTCGGCCCCCTCCTCCTCTGGCCCCTGGCCAGGCTGCAGCCGCAATTTCTAATGGGTTAAGTGACTTTGCATCAGACACAATCCCGTTGACATTATCGGCATGAATAAAAGATGAGTTCTGCTAGGGGTGGCGGTCAGGATCCTCCCCGCGCAGGCGAGGCTCCCGGCAAGACTGACAGTAGGAGGTTCTGCGGGAAGGAGCTGGGGGGGGGGGGGTGCCCCTGTGGAGCCACTAAATGAGAGATGTCGGTTCCTCCCTCGGAGGCCTGGTGGCTGGGAGAAGCCTGGGGCCCGCGTGGGAGGCAGTGTGGGGCGGGGCTGAGCAAGGAAGGGAGGAGGAGGAGGAGCACCGGGCTGGGAGTCCCCTGGCACACACGTTCAGGGAGCAGCCACTGTGGGCCTGGCCCTGTTCTGGCCAAAAGAAAACAAAAAAAAGCAGACAGTAGGAGCGAGAAAGGGGCAGGAGAGAGGGGAGTTCTGGCTGCCGGAAGTAGCATTCTGGCCTGAAGGAGGTGAGAGGAGAGAGGTCCCAGGCAGAGGCCCTGCAGGCACAGAAGCCGCTTGGGGACTTGGAGGTCGGAGCCAGGGAGTGAGGAGAGAGGGGTACGGGGTGGCGGGGGGCGCTGCTGTCCTGGGTTTGGACTCAGCAGACTCTGGAAAGCAGGCGTTGGAGGAAGGGCGGCTGAACCCGCTGGCTGCTCATTAACCAGGCCTGACGCTTGGGGCTCCAGGGGCGGGGCCGCACCCAGCTTGCTCACCTGCCTGGCTGCTTTATCTTGACAACAGATTGCACAAACCCCAGAGCTAATATTGAACTTGACTGGCTTTTAAATAGCAGCTGTAAACACTGCTCCCAGCCCCTGGTCCACACATCCTTGCCCGAGGAGGCAGTCAGGTGCAGCTGGCCCCAGGTGCTGCCTCACAAGCACTGAAGTGGAGCAGAGTCAGCTCCCCAGGAACCAGATCCTCATCATTTGCCCCACCCCTGAGGAGCGAAAGCTTCTCTGCTCACCTTTTGTGCTGGAAATGGTCAGAAGAACCCTTGTCTGCAGGGAAGGGGCAAACGCCCAGCCAAGCTGGAGCGCCATTTCCAGACCTGCATGGACGTCATCCCTGAGTGCCCGGGCCAGTCCCTGGGTCAGGCTCCAGACAGACATGTGCAGTGGCCTCACCTGTCCCTGCCGTGGGTGCTACACCCAGCTGCTGCTCTGCCATGGCCTCATTCTGCTGCACCTGAGATCCCTGGAGGGCCTCGGAAGTCACCCCCAGCCAGAGTCCCAGATGCTGTTTCCATCCAGCTGGTCTGGGGTGGCAGGGTTTGGCTTGCTTAAAGCTGGCGATTCCAGTGTGTAGCCAGGGCCTCAGCACAGGCTGGGGGGCTGTTGAGCCCCTGGAGAGCCACGGTGCACTAACACGGGACCCCCAATGAGAAAGGAGTTCAGGGGCTGTAGAAAAGAGAATGCATATGCCGGGCGTGGTGGCTCACGCCTGTAATCCCAGCACTTTGGGAGGCCGAGGTGGGCAGATCACAAGGTCAAGAGATAGAGACCATCCTGGCTAACATGGTGAAACCCCGTCTCTACTAAAAATACAAAAAATTAGCCGGGCATGGTGGCGGGCACCTGTAGTCCCAGTTACTTGGGAGGCTGAGGCAGGAAAATGGCATGAACCCATGAGGCCGAGGTTGCAGTGAGCCGAGATCACGCCACTGCACATCAGCCTGGGCAACAGAGCGAGACTCTGTCTCAAAAAAAGAAAGAAAGAAATTGAGCGCAGAGAGGCAATGCAGGGGCAACAGAGCAAGACTCCATCTCAAAAAAAAAAAAAAAAAAGAAAAGAAAGAGAATGCGCAGTGGGGTGGGGGTGGGGCCTGGGTGGGGGGGGTGCGGCCTGGTGTCCAGGGTGGGAGTCTTACTCTACCAAGCAGACTGAACCGTAAGTGTGTGTCCCTCTCTCTGTCGCCGCATCCGTCCATCTGTCCATCCATCCACTCTCCCGTCCGTCCGTCCACTTTCCCGTCCATCCGTCCACTTTCCCGTCCATCTGTCCACTCTCCCGTCCATCCATCCACTCTCCCGTCCATCCGTCCACTCTCCCACCCACAACCGCACTTGCTCTCCCTTCTCCTCCAATGCTCTCTCCACGGACCGGGCCCCTGCAGCCCCAGCCTCGTGGGACTTCTTCGGGGGAGACCCCCTGAGGCCCCAGCCAGGATGTCGCCCCAGCACCTGTACCCCACCTGAAGAAGTGGCGTGAGGCCACTTCCTGGAGGCTGGCGCTGCCTGCTCTCCTCAAGTCCCTCCTGAGCCCTCCCCTGCATCCACCAGCGAGGCCAGAACCTCCCCATCCATGCCCTGCAGCCCAGACCTCAGGATGCTCTTTGGAGCAAGTGTGTTCAGAAGAAGAGTGTCCTGGGGTCTCTTGAAGGAACCAGAAAGAAAGCTCTTGTCCTCCTAATGATGACAATCTGCTTTCATGCATTTGTTCGTTCACTGGGGGGACTTACTGAGCACTGTGTTCTCAGGACTGGGATGGAGCACAGCACAAAGGCCCCGCCCTCTGGTGCCAGCGTCCAGGCAGTCTTACCCAGAAGTTGAGGCTTGAGGTTCTTGGTGATGGCAGGGTCGCTGCTGAGAACATCTCACCCGTTCGGCCCGGGGCTCTGGGGGAGGCTGGGGGTTTCCTGGTGAGAGCCCAGGCCTTCTGGAAGCAGCTTGCTGGGGCCACAGGATGCATGGCAGGGTGTCAGTTAACCAGCCTGGCTGGACACGTGTGGACGAGCCACACAGGAACCTGCCAGCCATGCGCTCTAGCCCTGCCCAGCCCTGGACACGTGCAAGGCTGCCCCCGAGCTGGCCGGGCCGTCTGTAGCCTCCGCCCTCTTCCTTCCCCCCCAGCCCTCCAGGATCTCGCTCAGATACTTTAAAATAATCTAAAAGTAATTATTACAAACAGGCTGCTTGGGAACACCTGCTCCTGCCGTCCCTCGGAATCGCTAATGTGCCCGCGCCCAGCGCTGACAGGCGCGAGAGCTCCTCGCGCCCCGAGTTGCCAGATGCTCCACACTGTGGAACCCCCTCGCCACCCCCTCTGCGTGGCACGGTGAGGGCCGCTGGAGCCTGTGTTTCCAGCGCTGCCCGCGCAGCTGTCACTTACAGCGATCAGTGGAAAAATCATCACCCCACGAAGTCATACATATGGAACATCATATTTGCAGAATATTTATTTTAACATGTGTCAGGGCCTCTTCGGGTTGCAGGCAGAGCTCTGCCTCCCATACCAGGCAGCTGGAGCGGGGCAGGCAGAGGGCCAGGGTGGAGAGCAAGCTCCGAGCAGGCTGGGCTGGGCTGGGGGCCCCGGGCCACTCGCCCAGGACTCCTGTTGGCCCTCCCTGGGCACTCTGGAGTAGGGGGGTGTCCCAGCAGCCGCTTGCATCCCTGGCTGTTCCTGCATGGTCCCAGCTGTTAAACAGGTGCCTGTTCTGTTAGGGGCTAGCCACTATAGAAGCTGCCTGAGGCATTTCAACAGAGAGGATTTGACTCAGGGCACTGCTGAGCAGGTGCTGGAGGACCCGGAAGGCAGGAAGGGATGCACAGGTGATGAAGGTGGTGATAGCAGGAAGCAGCCCCACCCCCAGGGCCAAGGGAAAGGGTGGAGTTGCCGGACCCGGAGGCTTGGTGGAGGATGGACCTGGGATTGACCTTGGAGGCAGATGTGCTGCGCGGCTGGGGCTGCGAGTGCTGGGGGAAGGGAAGTCGCCTGTGATACTCATGAGACAAAGCCCATCTTGTGGTGGCAAAAAGGGGCTGGTCTCCTCCCAGTGGGATGTGGAGCGGAACCACACCAATGCCCTGGTGGAGACTAAGCTGCAGGGAAGAGGGGCAGTAAAGGATGATGTCACTCAAACACGGCCACCCCACCCACCCTCCAAGGCAAGCCAGGCAAGCCTGCCCTGCCCACCCAGAAAGTCACGCAGCCCCGCTTACCCATTGCACTGAGGAGTCTTATCTCCTGACCACTTACTGCTAGGAAAAAGCAATTTTGTTCCCATTTTACAGGAGACTTTGGTTAAAAACCCATGGCAAGTGAAAGGCAAGGAAGAATCTGAACATCCTAGACTGAGGTCTCCTAATATCATCTCTTTCTTTTAGATGGGGAAACTGAGGCAGGGATCAGTGGAGTTTCCTGTCCACAGTTGTTCAGCTGGTCAGTGGCAAGGTCAGGATTCAAACTTTAGACAGTCCTGCTCTGGAATCCACACTTTTAACCACCACTCTCTAAGAATGAGTGGAAAATGGATGGATGGATAGAAGAATGGATGGATGGGTGGATGGATGGATGAATGGATGGGTAGATGGATGGGTGAATGAGAGGGAAGGAGAAGGAAGGAAGGAAGGAAGGAAGGAAGGAAGGAAGGAAGGAAGGAAGGAAGGAAGGAAGGATAGACGTATGTATGGATGGATGAAGGGAACGGTGGGTGGATGGAGGGTGGATGGATGGATAAATGGATGGATGGATGGTAGATGGGTGGGTGAATGGAGGAAGGAAGGAAGGGTGGGTGGGTAGATGTATGCATGGATGGAT
>NC_045450.1:70113606-70131049 GCF_002776525.5 Piliocolobus tephrosceles
GAATGTGGATGGATGGATGAGTGAATGGATGAATGGATGGGTAGATGAAGGATGGAAGGAAGGGTAGATGTGTGGATGGATGGACAGATGGATGGAAGAGTGGGTGGAAGCGTGGGTGGATGGGTGGATGGATGGATGACTGAATGGTGGATGGATGGTGCGTGAATGAACGTGGATAGGTGAATGAGTGAATGGATGGATAAATGGAAGAAGGACAGATGTAGATAGATGGGTAGGTGGGTGGATGGGTGAATGGAAGGAAGGAAGGAAAGAAGAAAGGAAGGGAGGATGGGTAGATAGATGGGTGGGTGGGTGGATGGTTGGATGAATGGAAGGTTGGGTGGGCGGGTGGATGGATGGACAGATGGATGGTAGATGGAAGGATGGATGGATGAATGAACCACAAAAAAATATCCGCTTAAGCTCTGTTATTTCCAGTCACTGGGAGTATGCTAAATTAACCCTGGCTTCTGGTGGCTCATGCATCCTCATCTTTTATTTTCTAGGGAGAAGTGCTTGAAAAACGTCTGGTGAGGGTGGAATAGAACATGGACTGTGGTGTGTCCCGCAGACCTTGGTTTGAATCCTGACTGTGCCCCTTACTGTTGAGTGACCTGGGGGCCTCAGTTTACTTGCCTAGGAAATAGAGCTATGAGGCCGTCCCCGCTCTCATCCCCACCTGTGAGCCCAGACCTCACAGTGGGAACAGGCTCAGTATGTGGTGTCTATGCAGTGTCAACCCCAGTGCCAGCACTGTGAGTCCTGGGGTCCTGGGAGTGGGACAGCAGCTGCCCGCAGGTTCAGGCAAATTCAGCCCTAGGAGAAGCATCTACCAGACCCTCCAGGGTGCCTGAAGTCAAAGCAGAGCAATACCGTCTACGGATTATACAACTCAGGCACAAATGTGAGCCACGTGCTGGCTTAGGTTTTATTTCCAGTAGTTACCTTTAAAAAAGAAGAAAGTGAAATTTATTTTAACAGTATGTTTTAGGCCGGGTGCAGGGGCTCAGGCCTGTAATCCCAGCACTTTGGGATGCTGAGGTGGGTGGAGCACCTGAGGCCAGGAGTTCGAAACCAGTCTAGGCAACATGGTGAAACCCCGTCTCTAGTAAAAATACAAAAATTAGCCGGGCGTGATGGTGCACGCCTGTAATCCCAGCTACTTGGGAGCCTGAGGCAGGAGAATCGCTTGAACCTGGGAGGCGGAGGTTGCCGTGAACTGAGATCGTGCCACTGCACTCCAATCTAGGTGACAGAGCAAGACTCCATCTCAAAAAATGGTGAAACCCCATCTCTACTAAAAATACAAAAATTAGCTGGGCATGCTGGCCTGCACCTGTAGTCCCAGCTACTTGGGAGGCTAAGGCAGGAGAATCGCTTGAACCCGGGAGGTGGAGGTTGCAATGAGCTAAGATCGCACCATGGCACTCCAGCCTGGGCAACAGAGCAAGACTCTGTCTCAAAAAAAATATATATGTTTTAACAAACCCCATATATCCTGTTACCATTTCAGCATGTGGACAATATTAAAAAGTATCAGTGAGATATTCCACATCCTTATTTTTGTCCTAAATCTTCAAAAGCCGGTATGAATTTGAACCTAGAGCACGCTACAGTTGGACCCAGCCATGTATCAAGTGCTCCATGGCCATGCGTGGCCCGTGGCCGCTGTATTGGGCAGGACCTGCTGTGTTGGACAGGACTGAGATAGACCCTTGTTCACGGGGATTTGGTGCTGGGGACTGGTGACTCTCGCCCACCCTTGTCTCTTTGAGCCTCACCAGATCCCAGGCAGGAGGGAGAGCAGCGGCCGGTCCCTCATTAACAGGGCAGGCTGAGGCCCCGAGACAAGGAAGCCCTGGCTGTGGGCTCCTGACCTGGGCTTCCTGCACCACTCAGGACTCCCTCGAGTCTTGGTGAGAGCTGTGAAGGGCAACGATGGGCAGAGGCAGGTAGGTGTCAGGCAAGGCGTGGCTCAAACTTCAGAGCCAGACCGTCTGGCTTCAGAGCTCAGCTCTGCCACCTGCTGGCCCTGTGACGCTGTGTAAGTGATTGAACCTTCCCAAGCCTCAGCTTGCTTAGCTGTGAAATGGGGTGATAACAGCCCTGGGGTGCTGAGGCAGTGACTATAGCGCTTGGAACCAGCACTGCTAGCAGTTTATTCCCCTGCCTCGCTAAGACAAGGTGTATTGGGTCCCTGTGGGGTTTCTCGAGTGGGCGGGTGAGGCTGCAGGCCAGTCCCGAGAGCGGTCCTCTGTGGGGGACACCTGGCTGAAAAGTAAGCCCTCCCCTGAACTGGCCTGTCCACAGCCCCAGAAGATGAATTTCACTGTTGGCTCCTGTTTGAATTCACCTCCCACCCCCTGTTCTAGCTACCAGGGGTCCGGTGAGTTGGAGCAGGCTAGGGGATCCTTGGCAGTTAGGGGAAGATCGATCCTGCTTCCGGTAGACAAAGGCCTGGGGGTCCCTGGTGTTGACAGCAGACCAGTAAACTGTCTTTGTCTCTGGTGGGTGAGCTGTGGCCACCGTCCTGGGCAGCTGGAGTGAACAGTAACATTTGTAAGGTATTCTTTCTGCCCAGCCACCTTCGAGAATCTCAGCTTCATAACATAACACAGCAGCGTGCACAACACACATGTACAACACATGCACATACGTGGCACGCCCACAGCTCCGAAGCCCCCGCACGCTGCATCGCTCACAGTAAACACGCAGGAGCAGAGGTGCCCGCTCATCACAAGCACGTGTAACATGTGCAGAGGCACAGGTGGAGAGACAGCCCAGGGCATGCACACCTTCTCAGGACACACAGCCCTCGGCCAGGACCTGTGTCCGGAGCACCCCCGAGGATGCCTGGCAATGCCAGGTGCCACACTTACATTCTGTGTGGCATGCATCACTGGCACGTTCTGCCACGGGCATGTGCACGGAGGAGCTCCCCGCAGGGTCTTCTGTCTGGGAGCAGAGCGTCTCCAGGAAGGGGCTGCCCTGCTGCCCCGAAACGTCCTCCCGGGAAGCCAAGTGCAGAAGAACCAAGGACGGGGGCTCTGGTGGCGGAAGCAGGCGCAACTGTGCTAATGAGGCGTCATCATGTCTCTCCTTGCTCAGAACCTTCCCGTGGCTCCCATGTCCCTGGGGACAAAAGCCAGAGTCCTTAGCCTGGCCTCAAAACCTGGTGTGATCTGTTCCATGGCCCCCAGGCCCCAGCATCTCCTGTCCTCACCTCCTCCCAAGATCTCCCTTGCTCGCTCTGCTCCAGCCCCACAGGCCTCAGACCTGTCCCAGGGCCTTTACACCCGCTGTTCCGTCTGCCTGGAACGCTGCTCCTGCCTGCACAGACCTGCATGGCTCTGAGCCCCCTTGCTTCCACCGCACAGCCTCCACATGGCCTCCTTCCATTCCTCAGTTCTCCATTTTTCTCCAGAGCTCTGGGTCACAGCGAGCTTACTCAGGGATGTGTGTGTGTGGTTATTCTCTGTCTGCTTGCTGGACTGTCAGCTCCACCAGTGACCTGTTCTCCTCTGTGCAGTTCCCAGGACTGTGAACAGGGCCTCGCATTCTGCAGGGGCTTGGTAAAAACGCGCAGTACGCGCAGGTCAGGGAATTTCATTCATTCTTCTGTCTCTTCACCTCCCAGTCCTCGGGGAATCCATCGGAGGTTCAGCCGGAGCCCAGTGAAGTGTGAGCAGGGTCCCTGCAACATCTAGCACTTTTTGAGCACTTACAGCATCCCTGGGGCTAGGCTAGGAACGTTGCCGGTGCGTACGTTTCATCCTCACAACCTCCTGGGTCATGAAGCCCATTTTACAGAAGAGGAAACAGGTGGAATACAGTGAACGATGAGGCCAGCCCCAGAAGCAGTTTGGAGCATAAAAACACACAGAAGGAAGAACCGAGATCAGCCATGATAATTGCTAGACACACAGAGAGAGTCCTGTGCAGTCCTCATTCCCAGTCACAGATGAGGGAAGAAGATGGGGAAGAACCACAGAGAGGTTCAGCAACTTGCCCAAGGTCACACAGCCTGGTAGGGCCAGAGCCAACTCCAAGAGGAATACGGGTGGGAACTGCGCTGGGAGGGTGGCCAAGGGAGCCTGGCCTGGGGATGACCTTGGACCTTGCCCTGGACCTCAAAGGCCTGGCAGGGGCGGGTGGGGAGGGTGAGCATGGAGCCACACTGCGGCATTCAGCCCAGCCTCCACATGGCAGTCACTTGGGAGCTGCACAGAACGGGGACACCTGGTGCCACCCCCAGAGGCTCTGGCTTGATAGGCCCCAGGTACGGGCTGGGCACAGGGTAGCGGCAGTCCAGGGCATTCGTCTGAAGGGCACCGCTGGGGAAATTCTGACGTAGGCACACAGCTGCATGACCTGCCCGCACCCCTGCAACAGGGCCTGGAGCGGAGGTTCCCCCACTTAGCGGGCATCAGAATCCCGTGAAGGCAAACGCAGGTGGCCGGGCCCTGCCCCGGGTTCTCTGACGCTGCAGGTCAGGGTGGGGCCTGGGTGTCTGTGTTCCCACACAGCTCCCAAGAAAGGCTGCGGCTGCTGACGACTGTGCACTTGGAGAGCCGCCGCTGATACAGAACATTTCCAGCTCCCCGCAGGGCCCTGGGCTGAGGATTTTTTAAAGCTCCCCAAGTGATCTTCATGTGCAGCTAAGGTTGAAAGCTGCTGCCTCGGGGGCAGATTTGTCACGTCCTGGATTCAGACCCTCCTGAGCTTGGCTCGGAATTGCACGAAGACCCCAGGGGTGTTAATCTGCAAAACCCCTCAGTCTAGTCTGTTAGGGTGGCTACGTGAGGGGCACGCAGGAGCCAGAGACCCAAGGAGGGAAGCCCCTGGGACGAACGCGGAGTCACTGGCAAAAGCCAGCATCCAGGCCCCACCCATACGGGAGCTCGCTCAGGCCCAGCCCACGGTGCCGCAGGATGGCGTATGGCAAAATCTTTGTGTTTTCAAAGAGAAGCCAGAAGTCCAGATTTTTCTGTCAAATCTGATTTTTAAATGTTGGCAACTAATGCGAAAATACAATTCTTACGTTACTGCGGGGCGAAAAACACACAACGCCCCGACCGTGTTTGTAGGCCATGCTTGCAGAGCGCGTCTCTGATCCAACCAACGCCTGCTGGCCCCAGATCGGATCCTTTGAGAATCAGGGCTGGAAAGTCGCCTCCGGGGTGGCGGCCGCAGCAACGTCGGAGGTTTCTGCCCGCACTCCCCGAGACACTTGGCCATGGCACCTGCCTCCCACCATTAACCTTCCCTCCTCCCTCAGAGCGAAGCTCCACCCAGCCCACCTGGACAGGAACTGGCCTGCCTGGCACCCTGAGCACCCAAGGCCCAGAGGGTATCTGGGCCGCCTCACCTCCCTGGACCCCCAGCCGCCCACGCACCCTCTCCTGACAGCTTTATCAAGCCTCCAGCCTTCCCAATCCCATTGTTCCTGACATCTGTTTCAGTAAGTGATTAATTGCAATTAGCTAGCGGTTTGAAAGCCCTGTAAGAATACTCAGCAGAAAACTCATCAAGATTAATGAGTGGCGGGGCTGTGGGAGGAGCATCCCAGGCACGCCATGGCATGGGCGCCTGGTGGAATCCTCGCCGCCTGGGCGGGTGCCGGGACGCATAATGGAGGTGACCCTCTAACTGCACGCCCCCGAACTCACCCCTCACCCCTCTTCCCCCATAAACGACCACTGGATGACTTCTCATCAAAATGCATGAATTACCCGCTAATAGGCTATTAATAAAGCCCTTAGAGTGTCGTAAGATTAGGTTCTATGCGTGCAGAATGGATTGCCATGCTTCCAGAACATTCTGCCATTGGCCAAGACAGGCACGCCCAGATGGAGGAGGCAGAGGGTCTGTACACAGCCATCCCTTCCAAGTAATTTTAGGGAACTGAGGATGCACTTGAAATCAATAGTCAAGTCCATATTGAAGTGAAACCTCCTCCCTAGAGGTGGGAATTCTCAGTAGCGTTCACTTCACAGGCAAGTAGAGACTGGGTGGGAAGAGGGCGAGAATGAGCTGGAAGCTCTGACCCAACCCGGTGTCTCCCAGGTGCCGAGCAGCTGAGCTGCACATGGCAGAACACATAACTGCACACGGTTCTTTCCATGCTTTGCTTGCTTGTTCTCTTCAGGGTCCTGCCTGCAAGCACGTATGTTGCACATCGTGGCAGGTGTCATTTGCGGGGCATATTTTATGCCAATTTTGTGTATTTCCATGGTTCTCAGCATCTCTCCTCTTCTCTCACTTCTAATGAAAAAAAAAAAAAGACATTCTTGAGGGACCACTGTGTGTCAGGTGCTTTCCAGGTATTCTCTTCAATGCTTTCAACAGTCCTGAAATGCCCCCAGTTGACAGATGCGAAAAGCAAGGCTGGGATGCTTGAGCAGCAGGCCCCAGGTGCACAGGTGAGGATGGAGCTGGGATTTGAACCTTGGTCTGTGTGGTTGGGGATTTTTGCCTACTCCGGCGCTCTCTGCAGCTCTACACGGGTCATCCTGTGGCTCCAGGACTTACTGGGGTGGCAGATTGGGACTGATCTGGCATCTAGAGGCCTAGAGCGGTCACACTGTGGATGAAAGAGCCCCATTTTTATCTTGTGCTTTTTCAGATGTGCTTGGGGGATCAGGTGATGATAAGTCCCCTCCGGAGACTTCTCTGTGGCACCTTGGAATGGGGCTCAGGGGTTCAGGGAGGCTCAGCCACCAGCCCCAGGCAGGTGCTCTCTTCAGCAGTGGGCCTTGAGCTGCAGGCAAGTGACATAACCAGCCTTGAGTTCAACACTTGCCCCAGACATTCTCTTGCTTGGTTTATATCGTCATTTTCTTTTAATCTTCATAAGAACCCCAAAGAAGCATCTCTTAGGCCCATTTTACAGGCAAAGGAACTGAGGCACAGAGAGGTTAAGTCACCTGGGTCCGGTGACTAGATTATAAAAGTAGAGCTGTGATTTGACTTCAATCCTTTACCTTCCCCCAATTACTTTCCCTGCCCTCAGCCAGCCTTGGAGAGAAAAGCGGGAGTACACACCACTGGCCGTGATCCCTGGCCACCCCCAGGGACCTCTGCTGCCCACTCACTGTGGAGTCCTGACAGCTCTGGGCCCTGCTGTTTGGCATTGGTGTCTGTCTCTCTGACCAGATGAAGGCTGTGTAGATGGATGGATGAAGAGAAGGATCCTGGATGGATGGAGAGATGACTGGGTGAATGTTGAATGGATAGATACTGGCGTGGAACTGGATGAGCGGAAGGATGGATGGACCAGTGGATGCTGGATAGATGATGGATGGAGGGTCGGATGGATCAGTAGATGTTGGATGGATGGCTGCTGGATAGATGGATGTTGGATAAATGGATGGATTTTGGATGGATAGAGAATGGATGAATGGATGGTGGATAGATATTGGTTGTACAGATGGTTGGAAGTGGTTTGGATGGATGGATGGATGGATGTTGGTTAGATGACTAGATGGAAGGATGGAAATCTCTGGCTCCGGGAGGGGAAGGAAGAGCCGTAATTCCTCATATCCCTAGTGGAAAGGGGGACTAACTAGCTCCAGCCCTAGGCCTGCTCAGCTGGGCACAACCCAAACCTGAGGGCCTGTGCGCACCAGTCTCCCACCCAAAGGGGCAGCAGAAATTCTCCAGTATCAAAGTCTGAAGGACTGTGGCCCAACTCCTCACCAGGAAAGAAACTGAGACTCGAAGATGGGAAGAGACTTGCCATGGTCCCAGGATTTATTTCCTGCAGGGCTGGCGACTGCAGCCTCATTTCTATGACAAACTAAGGGTCCCAAGGAATGCCTTACCACCCCTGCTGCCCCATGGGCACCATCTAGGGCATGGCCTAGGAGTCACTAGGATGGTGGTTAATAATAATAATAATAATAATAATCAGTGCCGTCCGCCTCCTGTGTACTCGATGTCAGCGCTTTACTTGTATCTGTAACTCCTTTTAGTTCCCCAGCAATTCAGTAATGGAAGGATTACTGTTATTACCTACATGTTACAGATGAGGACACTGAGGCTTGAGCTGCTTGCCCAAGGCTTCAGTTAGGAAGTATCAGAGCCAGGCTGGTCACGTCACAACCTATAATCCCAGCACTCTGGGAGGCTGAAGCAGGCGGATCACTTGAGGTCAGGAGTTCGAGACCAGCCTGGCCAACATGGTGAAACCCCTTCTCTACTAAAAACACAAAAATTAGCCAAGCATGGTGGCACGCGTCTGTAATCCCAGCTACCTGGGAGGCTGAGGCAGGAGAGTGGCTTGAACCCGGGAGGCGGACGTTGCAGTAGCCAAGATGGCACCACTGCTCTCCAGCCTGGGAGACAGCGAGACTCCGCTTGCCTATCTTGGTCTGCTGTGGTCTTGGGGTCTGGACCTGCCCATCTTGGTCTGCTGCCTTGTCCTACCGGGGGGCGGGGGGGCCCTGTGGTCGCAGCCTTTCCCTGTCCCCTCCCCGACCTGGCAGCAAGGCGGTTTCATGGCTATGCAGCCACAGTAGTCACACAGGCCCCACACTCAGGAGGGCCTACACTTGGTTTTATTGCCCTGGTGTTGCTATCTTGATGGACGTAATCATTTTTGAACAGGAGGTCCCCATTTTCATTTTGCACTGGGGCCCCTCCAGCCCCACAGCCCCGGATTCCCTGTCTGGGTCAGGCAGGGGCCCAGGCAGGCTGAGATGTGATAGCAGGGCCTGGATGCCCAGAGCCTCGGCCTGCACACGTCAGGAGGTGCCCTTTATGGAGCAGCCTCCTGGGGGGCCTGGCCTGGGTCTTCCTTCTGCCCAGCTCTAGAGATCGAGACCTGTGCCCTCCCACCATCCCCTTCCCGGCTGTGGTAGAAATTCCCCTGAGCCTGTGTCCTCCATGGAGAAGCCGCCTTCTGGGGACCCAGCCTGGGCCCTCGCTCTGCCCAGCTCTAGAGATGGAGACCTGCACCCTCCCTCCCTCTCCCTCGGCTGCAGCGGAAATTCCTCTGAGCCCGTGCCCTAGATCTGTCACAGCCCCTACAGCAGGTGCGCCCGCCCGTCTGACTTCTGGGGCGGGTCCTGTGGGAGGGGCTGGGCTGAGGGAGGGGAGGGGTCTGTTGCTTTTTCCTGCTGCCCCTGCAACTCCTCCCCTTGAGCGGGTTTTGATGGGGGATCTGGGCTTGATGGGAATGTCTGAGAGAAAAGGGAGATGGTGTAGGATGAGAAAAGGGAGATGGTGTAGGATGGTGTAGGATGAGGATGGCCTGGGAATGGGCAGCGGAAATCCCCTCTCCTGAAATTCCCTCTCCTGACGTCTCCCCGCAGCTCTGTGGCTCCTTCCCCGCCTGTGTGTACCTCAGTTTCCCCATCTGTGCAAGAGGCCTGGGCTGAGGGTTGACCAGGGGCCATGCACACTGGGCCCTTCGGCTGTAGGCGGATCTGTGGGTCCCATGTTTCCCAGGCAGGAAGTTGAGGCCACAGGGGACTTGCGTGTGCCCAAGCCCTTGGTACCCCACCAGCCCCATGTAGTCACCCCAGAAGGCAGGTGGAGTCTGGGGCTCCTGGATCTCACCAGTGTGTTTGGCGTGGGTCTGCATTTCCAGGGTGAGAACCCTGCCATGCAGCCTCCAGAAGCTTCTTTAAACTCTCTGCGTCATCGTCCCCCCACAACCTCTATGGCCTTCCAGAAAGGGGAATTTAGGGGTCACTGAGTGGCCCTTGCCCAGACCTGGGTTAATGAGGTGGCTGCTTGAACCTCCTGTTCTCTCCTCCAACACTTCACCCCTAACTCCTCTCCCCTCCTTCCCTTGCTCTTGGCAAAGTAGCCCCTGAAGGTATCAGAGAGCAGGAGTCCCGCAAGCCAGCTTTTCTTATTCCAGTTCTGCAGGTAGGGAGATTGCCCAGAGAGCTCAAGACATTGTCTCAGGCCACTGTGGATCCTGGCCCAGCCCATCCTAGCCGTGAGCCCGGCCCCAGCATCCCGGCCTGTCTGCTCAGTCAGCCACACTCCGGTGCGATTCTGCCAGTCTGCCCTCTCCCTGGTTGATCTTTCACTTTACTTGGGGCAACTCTTTGCCTAGAATGCAGGAGGTGGGATTTGTTTTTCCAGGAACAGGGGCCTCCCTTCCTCCGTGGAGGCAAACACCCAGAGGGTGAAGGTGGGGACCTGGGTAGCCCCAGTGGGGTTAGGATTTGACCTCCCAGAGAGTCCCGGGAGGCAGCTCTAGCCCCAGGCCCGGCCAGCTGGGCAAGGCCAAAACCCCGGAGGGCCCGTGGGCGCCAGTCTCCTGCCCGAGGGGCGGGCCAGCTGCCTGGTAGAGTCCCCACTGACCAGGTGCCTGGTTCCGGGCTGGGACCCCACGCGCGCTGCCACAGCCGGGCTGGTGGTGGGAGCCCGCAGGCCAGAGTGTGGGCTGGGCTTGGTTCCCCCATCCCACGCAGTGGGCAGCCCGGGACTGTGGGGGCGGACTGGAGGCAACCTTGAGCTCATCAATGGGAGACATCTGCTTAAAAAATGTGGGGATGGGGAGGGGAGGTTACCGTCGAGGTCGACACGGCGGAGCCCAGGCAGAGGCCTACTCCCCTCCCCTGTGACTTTTGGCCTCTGAGCAGATGGCGGGGGCGGGGGCGCGGGCGCAGCCGGCCGGTCTCACAAGCTACCACACCCATGAAATTTCCCATTAAGGGAGGTGGGGCGACTAGGCGGCCTGCCCCTCCCCAGAGTCCCACAACCCTCTGAGGCCATCTGATCTCGCCGGGCTCCCGGAGGAGGCTCCTGGGGTCACAGAGACCCCCTGCACACCCTGCAAACGATCTTCAACCCCCAGAAGAAGTGGGGGAGGGGCGGGGAGTGCCGAGGAGGCCTTTTTACATGTAAATAGAAGAACTGGTCTCCTGGAAGTCTTTTTTCCCTCTTCTCATTTTTATTTCTAGAAAGCAGGATGTTGCCAAGACCCGGGGCCTCCTGCTGGACCGGGAGGCAGCCGTATGGTGCCTGGGAGGAGAAATAAGGAAATAATGACATCCCGGGAGGCGGCACCCACACCCGCCCTGGGGGAGGAGGGAGCTACGCATTTGCACAGCCCTGCGGGTTCTACCGAGGAGAGGGACCAGGGGGGCAGCTGCAAGCTGGGGGGATCGGGATCGGAGGCCAGGAAGGGATCTGGGCTGGAGCCTCAGCCCGCGCAGGAGCCGCCTGTCCTGCCTGTCTCCTGCCCCACCTGGACCTGTTTCCCCACCTATAAAGTCGAGCTGCCTCCTGGTTACCTTCCTCCTCTCTGGGAATCCACAGATCTGGGCTGGGGGATCAGGGAGGCTGAACACCAACCCCTAGAGCTAGGAGGGGCTATGTTCAGTGGTTGGACGGGCTCTGGGTTCAAATCTCCCTCCCACCCTTTAGCTGTGTGGTCTCGGGCATGTTGCTGAACCTCTCTGAGCCTGCCTCCTCAATGACAATAGTACCTGCCTCCCATCATAGGGTTGTGTGGGGATTAAGTCACTTATGTCTGGAAGGTGCATAAATAACAGCTATTCTAACTACTGTTATTAGTGCTCAGGACCCAGTTCCATGTCCGAAGCTACTTCGGGCTCATCTGGGGGAGGGGAGGGGGGTTCTGTTCTCAGCACTGCAGGGGCTGCCCGCCTTTCTCTGTGTCCCCCAGTAGGATACTGTGTTTTCGCCTCTGCCTCCCCATCAGTCTGTGAGCCCCCACGGGGTACCTAACACAGGTAGACACTGTAGAATGTGTGGAATGAGAGAGTGAATGAATGAAGGCTCGACACTCCGGATGCTGGAGAATTCAGCCCAGCCTGGGGGACCCTGGGAGGCCACGTGGTGGTGTCTGGATCTGTGCTGCTCTTTGCTGGGGAAAGTGGGGAGTGGTGGCCTCCAGGGAGGGGCAGGAGACCGAGGGGCGCACCCCGCTCTGTTCTTGGTACCTGGGCCTGCCTAGAGGTCCTTCATGGGTGATATCAGCTGCCGCCTGGAGAGGCTCTGTGGGTGGTGGGCCTGCTCTAAGCACTGCTTCACTTAATCCTTGGGGCAATCTAGAAGGTACATGCTGTCAGCCTCCTCTTTTACAGATGGGGAAACTGAGGCCCCAGCAGTGGAGTCACTTGCCCATGCTCTTACAGCTGGGAAGCAAGTCACCAGAATTCACACCAAGCAGCTGCTTCCAGAGCCTGCATGTCTCAGCCACAGCCTCTTGGGCCTCTGTTTGTCGAATGACTGCTTGAGTGAGAGATTGCCGCCTTGAATTCTTGGGGAACTTTGTATAAAGTAAGTGTGAGCACCTGAGTTTCAGGGGTGAAGAAGCAAAGGGTGCCGGGTCACTCAGCTGTGGCTGGCGGAGCTGAGACCAGCACTCAGGTCTGCGGGCACTGTCTGTGCAGCTCCTGTGCTGACCACTGTGTCCTGGGAATCTCCCTGCACGCTCCTAGGGTAAGCGTCGCCCAGCAGCCTCCTGCCTGCCTCCAGAGGCCACCTGAGCAGCTGTGGGCCTGCTCCTCTGCCACAGGCCCTGTGATCAGAGTCAGCCTCCACACACGGTGGGGCACAGCCAAGATCACCCACAAAGCCCGGGGAACACGAGAGCCTCCCGACCTGCCCTGTTTCCCTCCGAGGCCCCCAGCCAGGGCTGTCAGGGGTCATTCAGCAGCCACTCTGTCTGCAGACCCAGGGGACGTGCCCTGCCTGCCCTGGCCCCTCACCCGGCACTGACCTGGATGGTGATTTATGTGGCTAAGGCAAAAGGCCTCTGAGGTGGGGCCCGGGAACAGGGGTCAGTACAGCCAGGAGGCACCAAGAATGAGGGTGGTGGCCTGCCCCGTGACCCAGGTGGCCGGGGAGGAGCAGTGGGGGCGGCCTCGGGTGCTGGCCTCCCTGGGGCAAGATGAGGCCTCGATTCCTGCCATCTGGCTCTCTCAGCCTGGGAGGCTAGGGGTGCCCCCCCCACCACTGGCTCAAATGGCTGAGCAGGAGGGGGAGAGACAGATGGCAGTGGGCTCGCAGAGGTAGACGGTGTACTTTGTTCAGAGGCACTCACAGGCAGGGACACACACGGTCACACACACACACACACACACCAGGCGTCATGCTGAAGCGCTTTGTAATTCCCAGCCTGTGTCAGTCAGAGATCCACAGATCCACATGCATGCACACACACAGACATGCACACGTATGTGCACACACACACGCACACAAAAGTGAGTGCATACATGTGCACAGAGATCACAGATCCACAGGCCCAGATGCATGTATTCACACACAGACACACATAAACTCACAGGCATGCACACATATGTGTACACATGTACACACAGGCATGCACACCCATAGATGCATGCACACATGCATATGCAGAGACACTCAGATACACAGACACACATTACATATGTGCACACACACGCATACACGAATATGCACAGTACTCAGTCTACACAGAGCTCCACAGACACACACTTGCACCTTCGGGTTTAAGCCCCGAGCAAATTGATGTCCCGTGTCTTGTTCTCCAAAGTGTCTCCAGTGCCGAGCGTGGGGCTGGGTGTGGTAAGTGTTTGTTGAGTCAGTGAATGAATGGATGGTTCGAACCACATCTTGACTCGGCAACACTGAGACCACTGGGGTCTGGAGGTGAGGACGAGGAGTCAGTCAGTCCTCTGCTTTGCTTGGGACTGGGGAACACCTTTAGGACATTCAGAGGACAGCTGCAGGCGCGGCTTGCTCTAGCGAATCACCAGCCCGGATTGAGACCTCAGGATTCCTTGTACAGTGTTCTTTTCCACTGCCCGGAGACAGCCAGCCACTGGACTAAGCACTTGCCATCTGGGGGAGGCGCTTCCTTGGGTTCCAGAAGTTTCATGTGCATCTGAGATGCACCTGCTGGAGCAGGAGACGGGCAGCTGGCCAGTCCCAAACATCATCTTTCTCACACCCACCACAGAATGAGGACTCAGCTGCTGGCCTTCCGCTGACACAGGGAGGACCTGGGGTTAACTCTGCCAAGGGCCACACCCAGTTCCCTGGCTGGGGTCAGTGGTCACTGGTCAGCTGGATGCTAACCTGACTGGGTCTCATTCCCTGCAGCTTTTACTTTTTTCAGGTTGGATAAGCTCTGGTGCTGAGGCCCCAGGAACCGGCATGGGGGCATAGTGCAGCCTGGAATGTGCCTATGGAGGTAGGGCCTTCCTGGGAGCTTTTCCTGCAGCTTTGGAAACTGGGCTGCAGTGAAGCCAGGCAGGCCACATCTGCGCCCTGGGAGGCCAGCTGACTCAGCCCTGGCCTGGCTTCCGGGAGGACGCAGTCCCACCAGAGTCCTCACCCATCACGCAGGGGGGCCTCATGGCAATTCGGGCCCTGGGCCACCTGCTGGGGGTGGGCCTGAGCTGCACACGTCCAGCAAGCTCCTGGGAGGCCAACCCGTATGCTGGGCCACACCTGAGGAACGAGGGGCTGGTGGGGAGATGGGTGGCAGCTGATCCCAGTGCTGTGACAGCAGAGCGTGGACCTCAGGGAACTCCCTGGAGGCTGCAGGGTGGGGACAGACCGGGGTTTCTCAGCCTCGGGCCTGTTGCCATTTGGGCTGGCTCCTCCTTTGTGGTGGGGGTCGTCCTGTGCGTTGTAGGACGTTTAGCAGCATCTCTGGCCTCGACCCACCAGATGTCAGTAGCACCCCCCAATTGTGAAAACCAAAAATGTCTGCAGACATTGCCATTTGTCCGCTGGGGGGCACAGTCAACTCCTAGCTGAGAATCACCAGGTTAACGGACACTCATAAAGCAGAGGACATGGCCTGGCGCAGTGGCTCACGCCTGAGGTCCCAGCACTTTGGGAGGCTGAGGTGGGTGGATCACCTGAAGGTCAGGAGTTTGAGACCAGCCTGGCCAACATGGTGAAACCCCACTTCTACTAAAAATACAAAAATTAGCCAGGCATAGTGGTGTGCGCCTGTAATCCCAGCTACTCAGGAGGCTGAAAGTGCTTGAACCTGGGAGGCAGATGTTGCAGTGAGCCAAGATCTCACCGCTATACTCCAGCCTGGGTGTCAGAGTGAGACTCTGTCTCAAAAATCAAAAAACAAAACAAAACAGAGGACATCTGAGCTGGGTCTTGAGGGATGTGTAGGAGTTTTCCAGGAAAGGCTGTTGTGATAGAAGGAAGGATCAGAGAAAGACACCAGGATTGATGGCAGTGGGCTCCTCCTTGACCTCCCTGCCTCCCCTCTAACCCCTACAATGCTTTTTCCTTGCAGCAGCCAGAGGGACCACTTTAGAACATCTGAGAGCCCATTTCACTTCCTTCGCCAAAACCCCCTACATCATAGCAGCTCCCTGTGCCGCTTGGAATAAGATCCCAACTCTTCACGATGGCCTAAAGGCTTTGCATGCTCTGGCTTCTAGCGGCCTTGTCCAGCTTCGTCTCCACCTCCACGTGGGCCCCTGCTGCAGCCACACTGACCACCTTACTGGTCTCCAAACAGCAAACAGCCAGATCTGTTTCTGCCTCAGGGCCTTTGCACCTGCTGTTGTGGATGGCCTGGAGGTCTTTCTGCCGAATATTCCCAGCACTTAGTCCTGCCCTTGTTTCAGGCCTCAGCTCAGGTATCACCTCCTCAGAGAGGCCTTTGCTGCCCCCCTCCTCCTTAAATAGCTATTCCGCTACCTCCTTCACTGCCTTTGTTTCCGTTGTGGGGCCCCCGGTTGCTGAAACGCTGTTCCTTGTTTACCATCCTGGCCCCACCTCAGCGTCAGCCCCACAGGGGCAGGGACTTGAGTCCTGTTCGCTGCTGCATCCTGGCCCAGCGCTGGGTGTCCAGCCGGTGATGGGCAAATGTTTATTGAATGAGTGGATGAATGAATGATGAATGAATGAATGAAGGGACAGGGTGAGTGGAGCCTCGGGCAAGCTAAAGGGGATGATGTGTTGGGAAGCACAGGGGGTAAACTGAGACTGGGTGGTGCACAGCATCTAGGATCTGGCCGAGGGGTCATTGGGAATTTTTGGCAGGAGACAGGTGTGACGTGACTTGCTGTTAGATTTTGTGCCTGCTGCTGCAAACCCAGAGGACACCCAGGTGGCACTGTGGGCCAGGCGACCCATCAGGTGGAGAGGCAGCCTCTGGCCCCCTTGCTTGGCAGCGGCCGTCCCAGTAGCTCCCGTATTAGTGGTTGCAGTAACATGTTGCCACAAATGCCGTGGTTTAAAATGACAGGAATGTGTTATCCCACAGTTCCAGAGGCTGGAAGTCCGACATCAAGGTGTTGGTGGGCTTGATTCCTCCTGGAGGCCCCCGGAGGAAATCCATCCTTGCCCCTTCCAAGCTCCGGTGGCTGTTGGTGGCCTGTAGTGTCCCGCGGCTAGTGGCCGTGTCACCCTGACTTCTGGCTCCGTCTGCCCGTGGCGTCCTCCCTGCGAGCTCTGTCTTCTCTTCTTATAAGGACACCCGTCGTTGGATCGAGGGCCCACCCTACAGCGGCACGGTCTCATCTGAGATCTCTGATTGACGGCATCCACAAAGATCCTCTTTCCAGTAAGATCCTAGCCTAAAGTTCCAGGTGGATGTGAATGTGGTTGGGGGGGCACTGACCAGCCCAGTGCAGGCCCCATTTCCTCCCCGGCGTGCTAATGCCCTCTCTGTGAGAGGCTGTCCTCAGCACACCATGGCCTGCCAGGTCCCAGACCACCCTCTCCAGGCCCATCTCGCCCGCTTCTCCCTTTGGTCCCTGCACCCCAAGAGGCAGCACAGTGCAGCGCATGGCCCAGAGCCTGGCCTGGCTCCCAGTGGCTGACCTCAGGCCAGTGTCTTCACCTCTCCGTGGCCACTTCTCCACCTGTAAAACAGAGCTAGGACAATGACCTTCCTCCTGGTGTTACTGAGATCCAGTGAGGAAATGGATGGAAAGCGTTTCCACCTGGCCCATGGTAATGTTTATATAAGCGTTAACTGTTATTATTCTGGGTAGAAACTTAAGTAGTATTATTACAAAAAGTAAAAACTCAGAGAAGCATAGGGGACAGATGCTTCCCGCTGTTCCCATGGCGTGAGCCGAGTGCAGCAGGGAACTGAGGGCTGGCAGCAGGTGGTGCGATGCCACGTCCCCACCGCCACCCACCTGCCTTCACTGCTAGGGAGTCCTCACACCAGAGGGCCTAGTGTTTGCCTGACGGAGGGACCTCAGAGCCGGATGGCCCAGCAGGGAAAGTGCCAGGCAGGTCCCTCTGCCTGGGTGCCCCAGCCTCTCGGAACAGCTGCTCCCAGCTCTGCTACAGGCTGAGATCGTGCCCGCTCTCGGTGACCTGTGGCGACCAGAAAGCACATCTGCAGAAGCCCTGGGCCGGCCCATACAAGAGCTCCTGTGATGAAGGGGGCCCCGGAGGGTGGCTGCCACGTTCCAGGAGACAAGGGGGCGCTTTTTCTTTTTCTTTTCTTTCTTTTTTTTTTTTTTTTTTTTTT
>NC_045450.1:70131149-70142277 GCF_002776525.5 Piliocolobus tephrosceles
TTTTTTTTTTTTTTTTTTTTTTGAGATGGAATCTTGATCTGTTTCCAGGCTGGAGTACAGTGGCGTGATCTCGGCTCACTGCAACCTCTGCCTCCCAGGTTCAAGCGATTCTTCTGCCTCAGCCTCCCGAGTAGACGGGACTACAGGCACATGCCACCAAGTCCAGCTGATTTTTATATTTTTAGTAGAGACAGGATTTTACCATGTTGGCCAGGACGGTCTCTATCTCTTGATCTCGTGATCCACCCGCCTAGGCCTCCCAAAGTGCTGGGATGACAGACGTGAGCCACCGCGCCCGGTCAGGGGGGCACTTTCTAGCCCAAAGGACATAAGCAAAGGCAACCAGGGGACAGTGTCTCAAGAGGCTGTGAAGGGTTTTGTCCAGGGAGGTGAGAGACATGGCAGGAAGTTCGCTGGCGTCGAGAGCTGCTGAGTCTGGTTTAGTTGGAAAGGCGACACCGGACAGCCTGGGGAACCCTAGGCAGGGGCTTCTGGGGTGTTCTGTTTCCTGGGTTATGGTCCAGAGGGCAAAGGTCATGGCCTGCCGGCTTGGCAGTGCCCTGGTTGCAGGTGTCCCCGGGACCTCTGCAGTCCGCTTGGGGTAAATCGTTCAACCCTCTCCACACATGTACACACATGCACACGTGCACACGTGCACACATGCTCTAGCCGGGCTCCATGTTGCTCGAAAAGCTGCTTCCTGTGACCCACTGGCAAGCTGGGAACCAGCATCCAGCACAGGCCTGATCTCTCGTGCCATGGCTGTGCTGGGCCCCAGCCCCAGTCCCTCTCCCCTGTCCCCTCCAGCCTCTAAGGGAGTGTTTCCAGTGTGGGGGCAGAAACTCCGGATCGCTGACCCTGGGGTGTCCCGCCCGTGCCCCCTCCCGCGGCGCTGGCTGTGCCTCTCCCGCCTCCCCGCTGCCCACGTTGTCACAGGAGGCCCAGGTGTGCCGCCGGCTCCCCACCAGCCGTGATCTTGAGCAGTTTTTCATGCTTTGGGTTTCCCGCTGCACGCAGGCAGGGGAGCGGGGGCTGTCTTTTCTGCGCGCCTTGCCCTTGATCTTCCCTGGCTTTATCTTCCAGCCTGAATCGCTAGTGGCACCCCACAGGGCCCGCTTGTTCTGAGCCGCCTGGCACTGGGCATCGGGGTGCCACACACCTGACTGCCGTCCCCCATGCGGCCCCTTGCTGCTTGCTCTCCTCTCCCGGGAGCAGCTGCCACGTGGGGTAATTAGAGGCTGACACCAGGTGTGGCCGCCACCGCCGCTAGCACAGTGGAGGAGCGAGTGTGCTGCTACCTGCTCCAGCAAACCACCCCCCTCCCCGATCTGCAAAGGCCGACTGTGGGCACGGGGTGGGGGAGAGGCCGAGGAAAGGTGGGCTGGACGAGTGTGCTCGCTGGCGGCCGTGCACGGCAAGGGGGGGCGGCCATTCCCCAGACCCCTCACAGGTGCAGGCCCAGATTCTGTTGAGCTAAGCTTTGCGTGGCGGGCGGCTGGCAGCGAGCTGCTGAGCCTTCCAAAGGTAGCAGCCATCTGCACTGTGATAAAAAGCCCTGAGGATGATAAATAGACAAGTCGCACTTTTATTGGATTGCAGTTTGGGAGCAGCCACTTTGGGTTTGGCACTGTGTTAACGACAGATTTCTGCTTCCCTTGCAAGGCCTGGCCTCTCGGGGAGCGTGCCAGCAGCAGCAGCCCTCTCCTGGCGCGAGGGAGAACTCCCACCAGCCGCCCCGGTGGGTGGCTGGCCTGCTCCCATTGGCCCCTGCAGCCATGCTGCCCTTGTGGGAGTTCTGCTGGGGGCCTGCCTTGCAGCTCGCTGGGGTCAGGCTGATGAGTTCACATCCTGGCACTGTCACCTAGTAGCTGTGTGTCTTCAGGCAGGTGTCCTAACCTCTCTGTGCTGCCAGTGCCTCATCTGTGAAATGGGCAAATAATGGCATTTACCTAACAGGCTTGGGAGGTTCCATGGGTAACGGCTGTGCGTGTAGCATTTGGAAGAGTGCCTGGGTGCACACACAGTGAGCGTTCTGTAAACATTAGCTGCTGGTATCAGCGCTGTCAGCAGCCTGATTGGTAGTAGTATTGCTTCCAGAGAGCCCCGCCTGGCCCTGGCATCCCACCAGGCAGGGAGCTGTTTGGCGTCAGATCTGCGACGTCAGGGCCTGTTCCCTAGAGGACCTGCATTTCCCAGGACAACAAGGCCTCTGCTGCATCCTCCACTCATCAGTTAAACGTGGGAGCTCTGGGACCAGATGGCCTGATTACCTCATGGTCTCTCAGCTGTGAGACCTTGGGCAGTGGCTGCAACACTCTGCCTCGGTTTCCCCATCTGTCAAGCAGTGATAAAAACAACTGAACCTCATAGTGCTGGAGATTATCTGGCTGTAAGCTCTTGGACCAATGCCTGGCATGTGATAGGCATGGGTGGGCGATGCCCACCCCCCACCCCGGCATTCCTGGTGGCTCTCCTGTTTGCCAGGAGCCCCCGGTGGGCCTGGCATCGGCTCTGGGTTCTGCAATGACTGGGCTCGTGTGGAAGGACAGCAGCAGGAGTGGACAGCAGAGGGTAGCGCGGGCGGGGCTTGGCCCCTGCGGGATGCAGGTGCCTTGGTAGTCACCATCGAGCAGGTTCTCTGCCTGCATGGCGGGGAGATCTACTGTGTGTTGGAGCTCAGCCCTGGGGAACGGAGGAACAAGGGAAGAGCAGGCATGGTGGAGGCACTAGCCTGCGTCCTGTTCCGCTTGGCTTCCTGGGTGCGTTGGGCAGGTTGGCTCATCTGTCTCAGGCTCAGTTTCCTCATTGGTGCTTCCCAAGGTTCCTCCCAGGGCCCGCAACCCCGCTCCAGCTGTCCCCATCTGGCCTTCCTTTCCCTCTGCACGGGCACACCCTCCTCCTGCTCTGTGTGCCTGCTCCCCCGCACCCCATCCCCTTCAGCTTGGCTCCTCCGACCCCTCCAGCACAGTGTCAGGTGCCCCATGGGCCACACACCCTGAGCTGAGCCTCTATTTTGAGCCAGGACACAAAGCAGCCTACCCTGGGCAGTGACCCTGCTTGGGCGTCTCACGCTGGGCCCTCTGCCCTGCTGCTTTCTGGGCCTGCGTGCTGTGGGTCCTCCCAGCGACCAGGGCCATGCCAGGCCCACCTTACCTGCTTTGCAAGGAAGAAGGCACTAGTTAGGAGTGTGGAGCACCCCAGGCCCTCCGTGTTCTGGGCCTTGTTTCCCCACAAGGATTCTTTCTTGGGCCACTGTCTGTTCTGGCCACTCTGAGGCCCCAGTGGCCCTGAGAAGCCACTGGAAGAAGGCTCATATAAGCGTGTGGTGGCCAGGAGCTGGGGCTCACAAAGCAGGGTTCAAGTCCCAGATTCACCACTTGATCTTGGGCAGATGACCTCTCTGGACTTTGACTTTCTCATCTGAAAAATGGGGCAGTTAAAAGAACCAGCCACACTGGTGCGCTGGGAGGATGGAGGACTCAGGTTGGCTACGGAGCTGGCTCACACAGGTGCTCAGCACACACCAGCTGTCACCAGCTGTCACCATCATGGGCCAGGCGCCTGCTCTGTGCCTGTTTCCTCATTTCACCCTCACAGCAACCCTGTGAGGTGTCACATCTTCCAGCTAACCGGATAGGCCACTGAGGCTCTGTGGCGCTCGGAGCTTCTGTAGGATCACCCAGTAGGATCACCACTGATCACTGAATTCAGTGGAGGCTGAATTGAGAAGAAGGACTGGCAGTGAGCTGCTGCCACTGCTTCCGAAGGTGGCAGCCATCTGCATCTTTAGGCGTGAGGTCAGACCCCGAGGTGCCTTTCAGGCACAACTCAGCGGCCATCTGGTTCAGTCTCCAAGCTCATCAGCAAAGGTCCAGAGAGCTCAAGTGACTTGCCCAGGGTCACAGAGCTTCTCATTGTCAGCTCCTGGTGGGCGACTCGAGGCAGCCACTGATACCTCGGGGCTTGCTGTGGCTTAGGATTGCAAATCTTAATGGCAGAGGGAGAAGCAGAGCTGGGAAGGAAGCTTAGAGCAACTGGCAGCCAGCGAGGGCTCATCAGCCCTCTGCCTCCTCCCAGTAGTGTACTGAGCTCCGGGCTCCGCCACCTGCCCATATCACCTTCTCTGGAAAAAGATGTGCAGACGTGAAGGTCCAGATAATAATGATCCCAGACGGAGAGTCTCAGCCTTGCTTTGTGTTCCAGCTGCCCAGGAGCTCTGGAAACATACCTGGGCCCAAGCTTAGGGATTCTGGGGTACAGCTGGGCTTCGGGATCTTCCCGGAAGCTCTCCAGATGATTCTGCCGTGCAGCCAGGGTGGAGGACCCCCGGGGTGCAGGACCCTGTGCTCTTTGAGTGATGACCAGATGTTGAACGGTGGTGTTTCAAAAGCGGAGAGGCCAGCTGCAAGCCAGGAGGCGAGAGAGCACTTGCTGAGTGCCTACTGTGTACCTGGAGATGCTCCAGTCATCTGTCATGCTACTGTTAGCCCTGTGCAGTGGACATGAGACCAGGAGATGAGGCGGGACCCCAGGGGGAAGATGTGCTCCTCACCTTCTGGTCCCTTCTAAAGTGAGCAGAGCCGACCCTGTGGTCGTTTCCTCTCCCTCCTGCACACTTATCTGGCACCTCATCCTCCCTCCATCTGCCAAGTTAATGCAAACTGGCAGGGGCGATGGAGGGGGGCTCCGGGGGCACCACTGGCAGCCCGCCCCACGCCGCCCACATCCCCAGCCCTGCAACCCCGGGCAGGAAACCACCAACGTGTTTATGAAAGAGGCAGGCGGCAGCTGCTGCTAACAGGTGAGTCCTTCCCGAGCCGAGCCTCTCCCAGGGCCTCCTGGAGAAATCGGTAATGAAGTGCAGCTGTGAACTCCGGTTTTGGGTCAGAAAGGCAATTTCTCATCTCTCCTCGCAGCAATTGAGTCGAAAATCCAGGAGCTGTTTGCCTCTCCCCGCCCCTCCACCCCCTCAGCCCTCACTCGCCTGAGCGGGAGGCCTCTCAGGCGTCAATATTGACTCTGTCAAAGGCAGGTGGCCGGGCACAGGAGGGAGCCGGGCTGGAAACCGGGCCTGGAGCAGCCCCTGGGGCCAGTGAGGTGGGAGCAGGGAGCAGCTGGCCGGGGTGCCCTGGGAGAACGGAAGGCTGTTTTTCCTCTCATTTTAATTGGTCTTTGTGACTCTAATGGTGCCCATTTCACCTAGTGGCAGCCTGTTGGCTTGGGGCCTCACCGTGCACCACATCTGAGCCATTCAAGAGGCGCCAGGCAGCTGTTCCCGGCCTAACCGACTTTTCTGGATGGTTCTGGGCCTGGAAGGGCCCAGAAAAACAAAGCCAAGGGATGACTGGGAAACCTCAGGGCCTCCCAGCAGCCGGGCCGAGGCCACATGGGGGGTGGGGAAGAGCAGAGCCCTAGCTCCCAGATCCAGCTGCAGTCATGGCCCTGTCTGGCCACCTTTGGCCACAGGGTCACCTGAGAATCCAATTTCCATAGGCCCAGATGAAGTAAGCAACGCTTGCCAAGTGAAATTGATTGGAAATCAGAGTGAGCGATGGCTCCTGCCCTCTCTTCCGGAATGGACGCTTATGAAGCCCAAATGCTTTGTTCCCAGCCCAGCTTAGATGCATTCAGGAAACACTGGTAGCCTTTGAGGAGGGGGCCAGGTGTAGTGGTTGTGAGCTGGGGGCACTGGGACCAGCATGCCTGGGGTTTGGATCGCTGCTGTGTGACTTTGGAGAGATCGCTTGACTTCTCTGATCCTGTCTCCTGCAAAATATAAGGGTTGCATTTGAAGATCCACCTTGCAAATCTGATGATGCCAACAATGCCAACAATAATGATCATTTCCCTGGTGGGGAATAAAACACAGAAAGTTGGACTGTGCCGCCTCTGCCCACTGCTCCCCTTCCTGCCACACCATGCCCACCAGGTCTCCCAGCTTGGCCCAAAAGGAAGGGCCTAGCCCCAGTGGCCTTCTCCCTTCAGCCCCTTGGTGTAGAATCGGAACCATACAGCTGCGCCCAGCTCTTCCCATGTAATGGGAACCCCATTACCATGGTAGGTACTTTGTGGCCAGTTCTATTTTAGGCACCTGACCTTTTTTTTCTGAGACAGAATTTCACTCTTGTCACCCAGGCTGGAGTGCAATAGTGTGATCTCGGCTCACCGCAACCTCCGCCTCCTGGGTTCAAGCGATTCTCCTGCCTCAGCCTCCAAAGTAGCTGGGATTACAGGCATATGCCACCATGTTCGGCTAATTTTGTATTTTTAGTAGAGATGGGGTTTCTCCATGTTGGTCAGGCTGGTCTCGAACTCCCAACTTCAGGTGGTCTGCCTGCCTCGGCCTCCCAAAGTGCTGGGATTATAGGCACGAGCCACCGCACCCAGCCACCTTACTGTTTTTTATTTTTTATTTTATTTTTTTTGAGACAGAGTTGCATTCTGTAGCTCAGGCTGGAGTGCAGTGGTCCAATCTCGGGTCACCGCAGACTTCACTTTCCAGGTTCAAGCAGATTCTCTGCCTTAGCCTCCTGAGTAGCTGGGATTACAGGCGCCCATCACCACATCCAGAGATTCAGTTTCACCATCTTGGCCAGGCTGGTCTTGAATTGCTGACCTTGTGATCCACCTGCCTCGGCCTCCCAAAGTGCTGGGATTACAGGCATGAGCCACCATGCCCAGCCCACCTTACATATTTTTTAAAAGCCAGATTTGGCTGGGTGCAGTGGTTCACACCTGTGATCCCAGCATTTTGGGAGGCCGAGGTAGGCCAGTCACCTAAGGTCAGGAGTTCGATCGACACCAGCCTGGCCAATATGATGAAACCTCCCCCCGCCCCCTGTCTCTACTATAAATACAAAAATTAGTTGGGTTTGGTGGTGTGTGCCTATAATACCAGCTACTAGGGAGGCTGAGGCAGGAGAATTGCTTGAACCCGGGAGGCGGAGGTTGCAGTTAGCCGAGATTGCCCCACTGCACTCAAGCCTGGGCGACAAGAGCAAAACGCCATCTCAAAAAAAAAAAAAAAAAAACAAAAAAAAACAAACAAACAAAAACCCGGTTTATCCAGATATAGCTTATGCACAAGAGCATTCACTCTTTTTGAGCATACCGGTCAGTGAATTCTCACAGTCATATACAGTGGCAAAACCACCACCACAATTTACACAATTCTGCCTCCAACCTCAGCAAATTCCACGGCGTCCTTTTGTGGTCATTCCGCACCTCCAGCCCCTGCAGCCATGGGTCTGTTTTCTGACTCTATTGTTTCGCCTTTGCTAGGATGTCATGCAGATGGAGGCGTTCCGTACAAAGACTCCTGTGCTTAGTGTGCCAGGGTTGAGACCCATCTAAGTTGGTGCATGCGCCGGTGGTTGGTTCCTTCCTGTTGCAGAGTAGTGCACCATTGTGTGGATGCACCACAAATGGTTTACCCGGTGGAGACACTGAAGCCCACAGTCACACTGCTAGGCTCCTCATAACAGGCCACCTGGCTTGAGAGGCCACCCAAGAGGCCCGTCTCTGCCTGCCTCCCCCCTCACTGCGTTTCTGGTTCCAGGGAGGCCGGGCCCATGTGCTGTAAGCAAGATGCATCCCCACCCAAGGCCTGTGTCTCGGTGTCAGGTTAGACCATGGCTGAAGATGCATCTTTGTCCCCGCCAGAGAGACCTGTGTCCGGCGCGAATAATTGGATTTTAATGAAACGAATGGGAGTGCTGAAGCCGTTTGCCACCCTGGCCTGCATCGAGGCCCCGCAATTAAGCCGATTATGTTTTGAGAGTCAAGCTGTCTGGCTGCTCGCGTCCCTAATGTGATGATGTTTGATGACCCTGCCAGCGCGGTTATTTATTTATTTACCCAACTCTCATCAGCTGGGACGTGCCAGTGGGCCCTGGTAATTAACAGCGGGTGCTGAGCGTGTGTGTTCCCCCCCGGCCTCCGCCTCTCCCTCTGTCTGGCAGCTCAGGGCATCACCTGGGGACAGACGCTAACGAATGCAGAGGGCCAGGCCACACCCCCACGGACTCTGAGATGGTTGATCTGGGACTGTGGCAAGGCTACTGGGATTTTTCAAAGCTACCCCAGCGGGGCCCAGAAGCCCCTGGTCTAAAGGACACAGATTCTCCTGGAAGCTTGGGTTGCTGCTGCATCTCACAGGGCCTCCCTCCTTCCTTGGAATCTCCTGCCCCAGTGGGCCCAGGCTGTTCCCCCTGGGAGGCCTGTGGTCTTCTCCTTAAGGCCTCACTGAAACTCAGAGAAGGATTTGACCCTCAGCACAGGCCCTGGGAGAGAGAAACCCCTGGTGGGCGGTGGGCAGAACTCTGGGCGTCTTTTCTGTTAGTGGCGGCGGTTTAGCGTTCTCTCTCCCCTGTTCGTTTTGTTAACAAACGGGGATTGGGCCCCTCCCTCTGCCAGGCGCTGGGCTAGGCGAGTGCTGCAGTGCTGGCTGGGGGCTGGGCAGTTGCTCGGTGCCTCCAACCCCACCCTGTGGGCACTGAGGGTCCTCCCTGGGGCTGTCTGCTGTCTCTGGCTGTGTGGCTTGGCAATTTACCTCTGTGTTTTGGTTTTGTGTCCCCAATGCTGCTGGTCCAGGGCAGAGGGACACCAGGATTCTTTGTGATCTTGGACAGAGGAGTCACGGACGCCCCTGGGTCTGGGTCCCTCACCTGTAAAATAGGGGCATGGGGTTAGCAACTGCAAGGCAGTCCTTTCCGGCTCCCATATCGGAGGAAGGTTCTAGATTTAGACATTGACATGGCTGATGGGGGTGTGAAGAGACGCTGTTTTGGGGAGCTCTGTGGTAAAGTCACACGGTGGCTCAGGGGCCCTGAGCAGCCTGTCCACCCTCGTCCACCTCCCTTCCCTCCGTGGAGGCTGGGCAGATCGCTCTGTGCATGGATGCAGTGTGTACAAGGGACTCGGCATCGGGCGTCCAGGGCGCGCCAGGCAGTGACAATGTATGCCGGGGTGGCTGGACGTAGGAAGCGAGGCAGTGGGGGCGGAGGGCTGGGGTATGGGGCTGCTTTTGGGGGCTGGGTCCCAGCTTAGGTGTGAGGGCACCTCTTGCATCAGCAGGTCGGTGGGTAGAGGTAGCAGGTCCCTCAGGTGGTGACCCTAGGGCTGAGGGTGGCTCCTGAAGCCCCAGCTGTTGAGGGCGGGGCTTGGTTTGTGCCCCACACCCCATAAGACCAGGCTTAGGTGGGCAGCTCCTGATGTGAAATCTAGAGCCCAGGGGGCCAGGAAGAGAGGGCGCCACTGCCTTTCCTGTGGGGGATCCTGCTTCATCCGGCAGGGGGCCCTCCCTCACTAGACCTCCTTTTCCCTCTGCACAAGGTGGTCGCACCCCACCCAACTCTGGGAGGACCCCCGGGTGTCTGACCACGGCCAGCCTCACTTGCTTGACACTTTTGGACCTGGTGGGGGTGGAGCTCAGGCATGCAGAAAGCAGAGCAAGGGCTGGATGGGCTCCTCCGGAGTCCGGGGCCACCTGCACACAGCACCCCCTGCCTCCTTGGGTGAAGCTGCCAGCCAGGTCCTCATGCCTCAGGAAGGAGACTTGGGGACGATTCCATCCCTGCCCCCTGCCCTGCGGGCATCCAGCTTCAGCCCGGCTGGGCAGAGTGGCAGGCACTAGGGGTGGAGGGAGCCACCCTGAGCATGGGGAGAATATAACCAAGGCTTGGTGCTAACCCTGCTTTCCAGTAGAAATAACAGCAACTAACGTTTATTAAGGGCTGGCAGTGTGCAGGGCCCTGTGCGGAGCCTGTCCATACACGGCCTCACTCGATCCTGAGATGTGGTGGCATTGGTGATGTGTAATTTTCATACTCTCTGAGCTTCTCCAAGGCTGCCCCAGGCCCTTGGTTCCTCACCCTTAGCCCCGGTGGAGGCAGTGACCCTGGAGGGCTGCCCATGTGGCAGGGGAGCAGCCAGCAAATGGCTCCAAGCCAAGGCAGGAGGGGTGGCCGGCCAGGCATGCCTGTGGGCCTCAGTTTCCCCTGCTGCCAGCAGGGTCCGGGGGCCAGTGAGCCTACAGTGCCCTTTTGGCTGGGCTCATGTTCCCGGGAGCATCCATGTAGCCAGGCTCCTGGGCAGACACCAAATGAGTTTCCTGAGTCTGCTGTAATGAATCACCCCAAACTGGGGACCTCAAAACAACACACACTGACTCTCCCACAGTTCTGGAGACGTCCAAAGTCAAGGTGTCGGCAGGACGGGTTCCTTCTGGAGGCTCTGGCGGAGGATCTGTTCCAGCCTTCCTCCCAGCTCCTGGCGGTGCCGGCCACACTTGGCACTCCTTGCCGTGTGGATGCGTCACTCCAGGCTCTGCCTCCGTCATCATGTGGCGTTCTGTGGGTCTGCCTCTCCTTCCGTGTTTCTTACAGGGGCACTCCTCCCTAGGTTTAGGGCCCACCCTAATCTAGGATGAGCTCATCTCGGGAGCCTTAAGCTAATCACATCTGCAAAGCCCCTGCCTCCAAATACGGTCACCTGTGCAGGTGCAGAGGGTGAGGGTGTGGACAGATGTTTCTGCAGAGCCACAGCTCAACCTTCTGGGTGCCAGGTTCTGTGCAGGCACCTTATGTTCCATTTCCTCCTCTGTAAATGGGGACATGGGTGCATCCTACGAGGCTTCGTAAGCGTCAGAGGAGACAGTTGGGGTGATGGCCTGACCAGCGCCCTGCAGCTGCGATAAACACCTGCAGATTGGATGGTTATCCCTTCAGAGCAGGGCCTCATTCTCCTCCAAGGTGACCCCAGGGTCCCTCTTTACAGGTGAGGAAACAGAGACTCCAAAACTCCACTCAGTTAGCCTGGCGTGGTGGCACATGCCTGTAATCCCAGCTACTGGGGAGGCGGGCAGGAGGATCGCTTGAGTTTGAGGCTGCAGTAAGCCAAGATTGTGCCACTGCACTCCAGCCTGGGAGACAGAGCAAGACCTGGTGTAAGAAGAAAGGAAGAAAGGAAAGGAAAAAGAAAAGAAAGGAAAAGAAAAGAGGAGAGAGAAGGAAAGAAGGAAGGAAAGAAGGAAGGAAGGAAAGAGGGAAAGAAAGAAGGAAAGAAAGAAAGAGAAAGAAAGAAAAGAAAGAAAGAAAGAAAGAAAGAAAGAAAGAAAGAAAGAAAGAAA
>NC_045450.1:70142287-70144860 GCF_002776525.5 Piliocolobus tephrosceles
TCACCCTGGTTCCTGTCTTCTAGTGAGGTGCTCAGGTGTGATCTGACTCCCCAGACCCTACAGTCGGCTCCAGGCTTCCCTAGAGCCCCCTCTGCAGCTCCAGCTGGTGCTGACCTGGCCTCTCAGCGCTTGGGACTGGGCCAGCCATTTCGGACCCCCTCCAGCTCCGGGGACCCCCTGCCTAGCTCCCGGCTGGATGCCAGGGGACATTCAGAAAAGGCACAGTCCTGCCCTCAAGGAGCAGGGAGTGCAGCCCAGGGAACGCAGTTGAGGTAGGAGCTGTAAGGCCACAGGTAAATGAGGCCCTGCTTGGAGAATGGGTCTCCAGGTGCAGGTGCCTGGAGGGGAGCACTCGACAGCTGGAACTGAAGGATGCGCCCCAGGGCAGCCAGAGCTGAGCAGACATTGCCCTAGCAGGAGGGCATTGGAAGGGGGCATGGAGAGATGGAGGCCCTGTCCCAGGTATCAGGATGCCCAGATGGAGAGGCTGGTTGAGCTGGGCATGGAAGCCCGGGGTCCAGGGGAATCTCCTGTTGATGCCCTCCTGACCAGTAGCAGGGAGGTTGCAGTGGCTATCACATTGCGGGTGGCTATCACACCAGAGCAGCAGTTCCTAAAGTGGGGTTCCCCTGGGAACTCATTACGAATGCAGATTCTCAGGCCCCGCCCCAGACCTGCTAAATGAGAAATGCTGGGCGGCAGAGCAAGGCTGTGTTCTCCCAGCACTGCTGGGGATCCTGGTGCTTCTTAAAGCATGAGGTCCTCTGTGCTGCAGGAGGGACAAAGTCGCTTCAGGTTCAGGGAGGCTGGGGCCTCCTCTTTCTACTGCTAACCCTCCATCCAAGGCCAGAGGGGAGCTGTGTTCCTTCACCTTCAGCAAGGAGGTACCCATCTCCATGCTCTGGAGAAACCGTGCTGCCTGCCCACAGGTCTGGGTGGGGCAAGCAGTGCCCTCCCCTCTCTCAGGAGTATTGGCCGCTTTCGCTCCTGCCACCCTATGCCCAGGGCCTTGGCAGGGACTGACGCTTTCCATCAGCTGCTGCCTGTGGTGCCTCGGCTCATCATCCTCTGCTTACATAGTGGCCTCTGACACCGCCTGTGCTCATTCACCCAGAAAGATGGCATCGAGAGAAGTCAGGAGGCAGGCGCAGTCTATCTAGAACCACCACCCTGCCATTGCAAACGCCACCCCCGGGCACCCTCTGTGTCTCCACATGTATCCAGGAGTTGTGGGTGCCCCTCCACGGAGCCACCACCTGCCCATATGGCTCCTTTGTGCAAATTAGAAGTTACCCCTTGCTTCAGGCAGACCCATCCCATGCCCAGGTGCCTGTTGAAGAGTAGAGTGAGTATTGGGTTTCAGCTCCCACTTGCCATTTCCTCCAGGAGCTCTTGTGCAGTGAACAGTCTGGACAACTATACTTAGCAGCCCTGTTCCCTGGGCTCCTGTTGGCTCCCATCACCATCCCTTTGGCTCTTAGGGGCTTACAGCACAAACCACCCAGCTGCCCTTTCACTCTGGGGAGACCAGGGCATCCATTTCCACGCTCTGTCTGGTCCTTTTGCCTGTGTGCTTAGTGGGGAGTGGCTGGGATCTGTTAATTCATGCCAAGGGCTGGATTAGAGGTAGAGGACTCCAGGGAGTCACCGAGCCCAGTCTGCCCATCCTGCAGATGAGTATACTGAGGCCCTGCAAGTTATGTGGCTTCGGGCAAGTCACTGCTAAGACTTGTTTCTCCTTCCCAGCGGCTTTCTCTCTTTGGTCTTGAGCACTTGTTTTGTGCAAGGCTGAACAGGCATTCACCCCTCCTTCACAGAGGGGGCTGCTGACATGCAGGGAAGCTGAGCTGTTCCCCCAGCTCACGCAGTGAGTGGATGGCCTGGTTGGATCTCAGTCCAGGCTTCTGGCTTCTCCCAGGAGCTTCCCAAAGAGTTTCTACCAGAAAGCAGACCCTGTTCCCTGGGATCCTGTCCTCCTGCTGGGGTGCGTGAGCCCCCAGGGCCCCGCAGTGCACATACCTTCACCCAGTGCCTGGCCTCCGACAAGCAAGGACACGCTGCCGGGGGATGCAAGCTCCTGGCCCACATCCCTTGACCAGATAAACACTCCCCTACAGGCACTCCAGCCTGAAACACCAAGTGTGTTCAAGGTCAAATGGGCTGGCCTGGAGAAGGCCTTGAGTCCCTGATCCATCCAGCAGCCCTTCTCAGCCGTAGCTGCACCTTGGAACCACCCGGGGTGCTTTGAGACACACTGGGCCCCTCCTCCAGATTCTGATACAGCTGCTCACGGGTGGGGCACAGCCTGGTATTTTCTTTTTTTTTTTTTTTCAGACGGAGTCTCGCTCTGTCACCCAGGCTGGAGTGCAGTGGCCGGATCTCAGCTCACTGCAAGCTCCGCCTCCCGGGTTTACGCCATTCTCCTGCCTCAGCCTCCCAAGTAGCTGGGACTACAAGCGCCTGCCACCTCGCCCAGCTAGTTTTTTGTATTTTTTAGTAGAGACGGGGTTTCACCGTGTGAGCCAGGATGGTCTCGATCTCCTGACCTCATGATCCGCCCGTCTCGGCCTCCC
>NC_045450.1:70145260-70173885 GCF_002776525.5 Piliocolobus tephrosceles
TTTTTTTTTTTTTTTTTTTTGAGACCGAGTCTTGCTCTGTCGCCCAGGCTGGAGTACAGTGGCGCAATCTTGGCTCACTGCAAGCTCCGCCTCCTGGGTTCACGCCATTCTCCTGCCTCAGCCTCCCGGGTAGCTGGGACTACAGGCGCCCGCCACTGCACCCGGCTAATTTTTTGTATTTTTAGTAGAGACGGGGTTTCACCGTGTTAGCCAGGATGGTCTCGATCTCCTGACCTCGTGATCCACCCGCCTCGGCCTCCCAAAGTGCTGGGATTACAGGCACGAGCCACTGCGCCCGGCCTATTTTCTTAAACTCCCCAAATTGTCCTGTCCAGCAGGGGTGACCGCCAGGGCTTACCCTCGAGGGAGGGACGCTGGACGATTTGGTCTTGGAAACCGCATTATATTGCTAATCTCCTAGACAATGGGAAGAAAGCACTTGGTAAAATGCAAGGTAGTTCATGTAAAGCCCAAAACTCTGTTTCAAACGTAAACTGACAAGCAGAAAGCGGGGGAGTTCACTTGTTAGGGTCAGGGTGAATGAGGCCTCAGCTGCTCCAAGCTGGGCAGGAGCCGGCAGTGACCTCTCATTGCCCGAGCTAATGTCACTTCCAAGACTTGAAGAGATTGGGGGCGTGGGAGGCCAGGGCGGAGCACCCATGCGCAGACACGGTCCTGTGGTCTTGCACTTTAAGGAGGATGTTTACAGGCCAAGGAATGTCCCATAACCAGGGATAGCAATGGAGAAGGAGCTGAGGAAGCCAGGGTGGGGGTGGGGAGAGTCTGCTGGAGCAGCTCAGACCCAGGGGACGGTGAGAGTGGGCTGCAAATAAGGACGTGAAGTCTGATGACAGATGGGAAAGGGCTTGGCCCAGTGGGGTAGAAGTTAAGAGATTTCAGCTCAACACAGGAAGCAATTGTAACAGTCACAGGCTGACGGCAGCCAGCCGGGTGGGAAGGAGTAAGCTCCCGAGTGGGAAGGAGACCCAGGGGTCGCGTCGTGTCTCCCTGCACCCTTGGGAAACACCTGCTCCGGGCAAGTCCCGAGCTGGGCGCAGTGGAGGACAGTTCCTGAAGGGCCTTTGCCTGGTGGGGGATTGGCTCACCCTGGGTTTCTCAACCTTGGGACTGTTGACATTTGGGGTTGGCTGATTCCTTGGTGTGGGGGTTGTTCTGTCCGCTGCAGGGTGTTGAGAAACATCCCTGGCCTCGACCCACCAGGTGCCAGCAGCGCTGTGACCCCCAGTTGTGTCAATCAAAATTGTCTGCAGACACTGGTTGCTCACTATGCCCTGGGGACAAAGCCCCCTCCTCGCTTTGAGAGCCACTGGTTTGGAACAAAGGATCTCTACCTTGGCTGCGCACTGGAACCCCCAGGGAGCTTTAGAAAATACCAATGGCTGGGTCCATGCCCAGACGTGTGATGTCATTGGTCTGGGGGCAGGCCCAGGCAAGGGGGAATGTGCTTTAAAAGCACCCAGGTGGTTCTCATCTGTTGCGAGGGGTTCGAGACCCCCTGGTGTACATGGTTGTTTCTCAAACTTGACTTGTCATAAGAATCGCCTGGATAGTGGCTCAAAGGAAAGCCCCCACCCCTTTAATGAGGATCACCTGGAATTCTCAGGCTGCAGTCGGAGGGCTGGGAGAGCCATAATCCCTGTGCTGCCTGGAGCTCCAGGATTCTGAGCTAAGAGGCCTCGCCAGCCAGCCTCACTGGACCTCCTGCAGCTCCCCTCTTCCATCCCAGCGGCTGGGCCTCCTCTTCCCCTCCCCAGCTCCCCTCCCCGCGGACCTTCTCCCAGCCCTCACCCCTCCCCAGCTCCTGAGAGCAGCAGGCAGCCCTGCCCCTCCTTCCTGCTCTCCTCCCAGCCTATGGCTCTCAGCGCAGCTTGATTTAGTAGGCGGTGGAGGAGAAAGGCAGCTTGAAGAGTCACTTAGAGCCTCGGTGCTCACAGCACTTATCTGGAAAGGAGAGGCCAGCGGGCCCCGGGGGAGTGGGGCGCGAGGCTGAGCACACCTCCCCACAGGGGCAGGGAGGCTGTGCTCGCAGGGCTGTGTGCACCAGAGCTACACACACCTTCTGCCCCCAGCACCCAGTCTCGGGTCGCCCCTACTTGCCAGAGCACAAGGTGTCAGGAGGTCCCCTGCAGTCGCCTCCTGGGGGATGGGCTCAGCTCCTGAAAGCCCTAGGTCAGGGAGCTCAGAGACTGGGTTAGAAGCGATGTCAGGTCGTCTGGTAGGGAGGTGTCCTGTGGCTGCCACCTGGCTTTTGCTGGGCAGGAGGGGGCCCTCCACCCTCCCTGCCCTCAGGCTTTTGGTTGTTTGCCTGCCCTCCTCTCCTGGTGCCTGTCCTCCTTCTCCCCCTCCTCCCTGATGAAAAATACAAAGAAAAATGCGCCAGTGCCCAGGTCTGGGGAGCCCCAGCCCCGGGGATGGAGAAATGAAAAGCGGCCCCAATTAGAGGCTTTGGTTCTGCAAACTTGATGCTCGGCACTTGAACTGTCACGGCGGAGCCTTAATTAGCAGCGGCGGGGGAGAGGTCAGGAACAACTCAGCAGTCTTGACAAGCGCGTTATCAAGTGCAGGGGAGCGGGGGCTGCCCGGGGAGCGCGGGCGGGGGAGGGCGGCGGGGGCGCCGCGGCGCGGGAGGGAGGCGGGAGGCGGCGCCGGCCGGGCGGGGGACGAGGTGGTGGCTGCAAGGCGGCCGCGCTGCCACGGCTGGCGGTGCGTGAAGCCGGGGGCGCGGGGCCGGGGGGCGGCGTGAGCGGCTGCGGGGTCCCCAGGCGCCCCGGCCCCTCCCCGGGCTCCGCGCCGCGGGCAGGGCGCACCGCGCAGGGACGCCCCGGCTGCTCCGTGCCGCCCCACTCCCGCAGAATCCCGGGGCTCCATCCCCGTCTCCGCCCCCTCCGGGCCCGTCCTCTGCCGCCCCGTGACGCCCCTACTGCTCGCCTCTGCCGCGGGCCATGCTGGGCAGCCCCTCCTAGAGTCCCCGGGTCCCGCGGCCTGGGGGCCGGCGCAGGATGCTGGGCATGAAGACCTGGTCATCTCTGCTCCAGAACCTCAGTAAGTGCCCAGCTCACCGCCGCGTGGACGGGAGGGCGGGGGTTCCGGACCTCAGTGAGTGCCCAGCTCACCGCCCCGTGGACGGGAGGGTGGGGGTTCCGGGGTGGAACTTTCTGGGGCGCGCCACCCACCCGGAGCTGGGACTTGGCCCCACACTCACCCCATCTCACCCTCCAGCCCCATCACCTTCAGGCCACGCACGTGCTCCCCAGCGCCGCCTCCTCATGCTGTCAACTCAGAAGAGAAGCCCTGGGTTGGCTTCCTCAGGTAGAAAACCCTTGAACCCCGCGGTCTGGCTGCGCCTGGGCCGCTTCTAGGCAGGCGGGGGAGGCTGCCCTCAGAACCCGTGTAGGAAAGTGGCCGGCGGGTACCGGGCTTGCTGTACCGCAGGGCTCTGCCTTAGCCTGGCCATGGGGCTCCTGGAGGTGGGTGCAACCCAGGCAGGGCCTCTCGTGCCTGCAGTGACCCGGGAGGTGGGAAGTGGGGCTGTGTGTGTGGACTTCGCGCCCTCTTGCTTGCACAGGTGGGGCCTGGGGTGGGTTGTGGGGCTGGAACTCTCAACCTACCCCTCCCCAAACTGCCCGATCACCTCCCTTGCCCCATCAGCTCCCCGGGGAGGAGAACTCCTGGCATGAAGGCCTTGTATCACTGGTGCAGTTAGGCAGCGAGAGGGTAAGAGTCACAGAGCCCACTGAGGGTGGGTAGCGCCATGAGTCCCATCAGAGAGAGGGTGAGCGAGACTCTGAGGCCCGGGGCAGTGGCGCAAGGTGAGGGCAGTAAAGCTGGTGGTGGGCCACTGAGGTCTTCGGGCTGAGAGGTGGCCGGGGTGAGCGACGGAGAGAAGCCTTCAATGAACAGCAACCCTGGCTACCAAGGTCCCTTCGGGGTGGCTCCAGTGACAGAGAATGGGCGGGGATGCTGGTCTCAGGACTGCTCCTTCCCATCCTGACCTTCAGGCACCTCACCTGCAGGCCTTTTCTTCCAGGTGAGCCAGGCCAGCAGCAGGGGCACGATGCCATCCCCATGCCCGGCCCCTCCTGGCTGCCTCCCCGGCCCGCCCACCCCTCCTCTCTCTGTGTGCACCTCTCTGCCTGTTTGAACTGCAGCTTTTAAAGCTTTTTGCCTTTTGAAAACTCAGGGGGAGAAAGAGTCATTTGTGGAGAGGTCGCGAACGGTTGATGATTATAGTCCAGTGGGTAGAAAGAGCTTAAAACAAATCCCTGTCCATCAGATGTCGGCTTAGGCGGTTTCCAGCGCTCTCCTGGGGGGCCGGGGTGGGGGGCAGCCGCTTAGAGAAAAGGGGAGGCTTTTTTCCTTGAAGCTAAGTGAACCTGTAAAACTCTCTTCTTATTTGGGTGTTTGATCCCTGCTCCCCTCTGCCTGGCTTCCTCTGATCGCCCTTCCTCTGGGTGCCCGGCTGATGGAGGAGGGCCTCGACAGCCCCTAGACGGCCCCTCGCCAGCTGTGTGACCTTGGCCCGGTCATGCGGTGTCTGGGAGTCTCTGTTTTCCCCCAGGGGTGATGGTCATGCGGGTTGCACAGGGTACTCACGAAGCCTCGGGAACGTGCCACCATCTCCCAGGCGGAGGGTGTACTTGGCTTGCAGGGTGTGGTGGTTGGATTCTTTGCTGCTCCCCCTCTGCCACACCGACTCCCCTGTCCAGGTGCAGAGGCTACCTGCCTGGAGCTGGAAGGGCCCTCACTTTGTTTCCATAGCCCAGCTAGTGGGGCCGGGAGGAGCATGGCAGCTGGAGAGGCCTGTGTTAAGTGCTGGGTTGACTGCCCGCAGGGGCTGGTAGGGGCCCCTTACGGATAGAATGGGCCCTCCCTACGTCCTTTACCTGTGGTCACACCTCAGTCCTCATGGCAGCGTCTGGAGGAGGGCACCGGCTTCATGCCCTCTCATTTTTGCAGGTGAGGAAACAGCATGCTCGTTTTTCAGGGTCACACAGCTAGTGAGGTGCGGAGGGAAGAGGCTCATGGGAGCCTGGGCAGTCCCACTCAGGGGCACGCTCCCAGCCAGCCATCTGTGGCCGCTGGCATCTCTTCCTTCAGTGCCAGAAAGATCCGGTCACTCTGATATCCAGGAGTCTGGGACGGCCCCTGGTTCCCGGCAGCATGCAGCAGTTGGGTGGGAATCCTGGGCTCCTCCATCGGCTGCCCCCTGCCCACCTGGAGCTCGTGCCTCCCCAGCTCTCCTGCCAGCCGAGTCTCATGCTGCTTCTGTGCTATGCCCTGGCCCTTCCCATCTCTGCTTGGTGCCTGGGGTGTAAAGGAAGCATGTAATAGATCCATGAAGCGCACCAGACCTAGGCTCCCATCTGGGTTCTCCTTCATTACTGCTGTGTGACTTGGGGCAAGTGACCTCACCTCTCTGTGCCACATTCTCCCATTCGTTCCATGGGGATGGCAGGATTGCCCTGCTAAGGGTAAGTGCATCAGTCCAGTTAATGACTGTCAGTGGCATAAATGTCAGCTGCTATTTTTTCTTCCACCTGAAAATTCCTTCCTGCTTTTCCCTACCGTCTCCCCATACATCAAGGCCTAGCTTAAATGCCACCTCCTCCAAGAAGCCTTCCAGATTCCACCCAGCCATAAGTCATCTCTCCTGCCTCCTTATGGTCTATGTTGTTGTTTTTCTCAGTGGAATTTACACATTTGTACCTATTTTCTCTCCCTATCAGACAGATGTTCCTCAAGGGAAGATCCTTTACATTCTCATCTCAGAATCTTCCAAGCTGCTGAGTATGTAGTAGGTGCCCAATAAATGTTTGTCAGATGAATAGACAGTAACCATTTTTCCTGCCAGACCAATGAGTGGCTCCACTTCCCAGCTATTCAGTGAGCACTTTGTTCTAATGATTAGTGGAGTCACATCCGAAGTCTGTGTGTACTTTGGGATGCCTTAAAATTGTTTCCAAGTCCCGTGGGTGGATGAGCTCATTGGCAGGGGTGTGGACCCAGCCTAAGAGCTTAGCTTTTCCTTTGGGGCCCAGAGGGCAGGTTCACATCTCAGTGACAGCAGCCAGCTGTGGGAATGTGAGAACACGGGCACTTTGGGTGGAACACGTGGTCAGTGTTGAAAGGACACGGGGTGGATCATCCTCAAAGCCAGGTCATGGTAACCCGGCTGCCTGCCAGCTGACCTGCTCTGCCAGGGCCCAGGCTCTGGTAGCCAGGAGTTGCTCTCATTGTGCTTTGAAATTAAGGGCTATGGAGCAGCTGCCACGCAGGCGTGGCGCTGTGCTTACTCCCCGAGCAGGAGTGGCCCCAGGACCCCCTGGGGAGCGGGCAGGGCTGTGTGAACCCTGGGAACCCCTGCCATGGCTGCCAGCGACCGTGGGCCCAGGCCAGGCTCTGCCCCTGAGATTCCATGGCCTCAGAGGGGCCATGCTGGCACACACTGGCAACTGAGCTCATGGGTCCTGAGGAGTTAGCAGCCCTGGGAGGTGAGGATGGCATTTGGGTGCCTTATAGATAGGGCCAGGTGGCCACGCCTTTGGCATTCTCGAAGACTCACTGCAGGTGGCAATGACGGTGGTACCATTTGTGCTTTTGTCTTCCAGTAAGGAAAGTGTGCAGTGTTTCCAGGTTTGCAAATTAAATATATAGAAAGGGAGGAAGATGGCTGGGCGCAGTGGCTCATACCTATAATCCCAGCACTTTGGGAGGCCAGGGCAGGCAGATCACTTGAGGTCAGGAGTTTGAGACCAGCCTGGCCAACATGGCGAAGCCTCATCTCTACTGAAAATACAAAAATTAGCCAGGCGTGGTGGCAGGCGCCTATAATCTCAGCTACTTGAGAGGGTGAGGCAGGAGAATCACCTGAACCCCAGAGGCGGAGGTTGTAGTGAGCTGAGATAGCGCCACTGCGCTCCAGCCTGGGCGACTCTGTCTTAAAAATAAATAAATAAAAAGGAAGAGGCCAGGCAGGAAGTGGGGCTGGGTGCGCGGTAGATGGCCTGGACTTTAGCCTCCAGCAGCCGGGTGAGTATGCAGACCCCTGCTGGGTGGTGCGGGCACCCGCGTCTTCACCCTTGCCCGGCTAACAGTAAGGAGTGAGGGTCTGGAGCCAGCCAGCCTGGGTTCGCATCCTGCTGCTGCCTCTTACGGGCTGCGTGCAAGACACTTGGCCTCTCTGTGCCTCAGTTTCCTCATCTCTGTCTTGTTCTAGTCAGCTATTGCTACGTAACAAACTGTCCCAAGACATTGGCATAAAACGAGAACAAAAATTTTGTTTGCTCGTGAATCTGGGGGTGCAGCTAGCAGCTCTCGCCTGGGGTCTCATGTTGTTGTATTAGACGGGGGCTGGGTTGGGGGCATCTTGCCGATTCTGTACTTGTGCCTGCTGTTTGGGCTGGGAAGACTCAAATGGGTGGGGTGAGAATGCTGGGTTGGTCTCATTCCCCTGTCTCTCAACGTGGTGGCTTTAGCTGGACATCTTACTTGGCTCCCAGAGCCAGTGTCCCAAGAGAGGCCAGCAGAAGCTGTGTGACCTGCCCTGACCCAGCCACAGGGGTCACGCAGCATCACTTCTACAGAGGCAGCCTCCAAAACTGCCCAGGTTCAAGGGGAAGGTACGGAGATACCCCCCCGAGATGGGAAGAGTGTCAAAGAATTTGTGGATGTTTTTCAGGACCGCCACAGACCCGCTGGGGGTGTTGGAGTTGACGGTTGATTTGTGTAAGGCACGCTTACAACATAGGGAGTATTTAGTGAATGTCAGCACATCAGAGCTGGGACCCGAGACATTGTCTGCATCGAAAGCTACACAGAGGGACAGAAGAGACTGGGGCGTGGGAGGGGTCGGGGTTGCAGACTCACCTTCTCTCATGCCGGTGAGGACTCCTTCTCTGCCCATCCCTCACTCTGTCCCTGGGGTGACTCCCTGGCCTCCTCCCAAGAGCCACGGCCCACCTGGAAAGCCTTGCTGGAGGTCCTGATGGGAGATTGATTCCCACCTGTTGGGTCTCAGGTGTTTCTGTGCTTGAGGTTCCCTGAACCACAAGAGGGTAGGAAAGCCCTAGAGGAACAGGGAATATTCCAGAACCGTGGGCAAGGTTCGAAACTCTCAGGGCCTCAGCCTCCCTGACTCCTTGAAGGGCTGGACCAGCTTCTTGTAGGGCCCTTTCCTTTTTTTTTTTTTTTTTTCTGAGATGGGGGTCTCACTCTGTCACTCAGGCTGGAGTACAGTGATGCAATCTTGACTCACTGCAACCTCCACCTCCTGGGTTCAAGTGATTCTCCTGCCGCAGCCTCCTGAGTAGCTGGCATTACAGGTATGTGCCACCATGCCCAGCTAATTTTCGTATTCTTAGCAGAGACAGGGTTTCACCATGTTGGCCAGGCTGGTCTTGAATTCCTGACCTCATGTGATCCACCCCCTTGACCTCCCAAAGTGCTGGGATTACGGGTGTGAGACACCACACCCAGCCCTCGTAGGACCCTTCTGTGCCTGTGCCACCCGGAGACGTCATCTTGGAGAGGTTTGAGAGCCAGAGGGTCATGTTCCTCCCCTCCCTGCCTGGAGCCACACAGAACAGATGTTGGCAAGAGTGGCTGCCTTTCCCCGTCTACTGATGTCTAAGAGTGTGAGCTGGAAGAAGAATAGCTCATCTTAGTGTGCTGGGGGTGTCGACCATCTACACTGGGTTGAATAGGGCCACCCCCAAAATTCACATCCACCAGGAACCTCAGGATGTGACCTTATTTGGAAATAGTTTCTTTGCAGGTGTAATTAGTTAAGCCTCTTGAGCTAAAATCATCCTGTATTAAAGAGGGCCCGTGGCTGGGCACGGTGACTCACGCCTGTAATCCCAGCAGTTTGGGAGGCCGAGGCAGGTGGATCACCTGAGGTCAGGAGTTCAAGACCAGCCTCCCATCTCTACTAAAAATACAAAAAGTTAGCTGGGTGTGGTAGCAGGGGCCTGTAATCCCAGCTACTCAGGAGGCTGAGGCAGGAGAATCGCTTGAACCTGGGAGGCGGAGGTTGCAGTGAGCCGAGATCGTGCCATTGCACTCCAGCCTGCGTAAGAGCAAAACTCTGTCTTAAAAAAAAAAAAAAAAAAGTGGGCCCGAAATTCAATGGCAGGGACCCTTATGAGAGACAGATGAGGAGAAAACACAGACACAGGGGCGGCCACGTGAAGATGGAGGCAGAGATGGGAGTGGTGGGGCCACAAGCCAGGATGTGCTGGTGCCCACCAGGTGCTGGAAGGGGCAGGAAAGACCCACCTGAAGATCCTCTTGCAGGAGCGGGGTTGGACGTCTGGCCGCTGGGACGGTGAGGCAGGGCATTTCTTTGTTTTTAGTCAGCCAGTTTGTGGCCATTTGTTAAGGTAATGCTAGGACACAGGCATCACCTTTTCCCTACCTTACATATTTTAAAAATGTGCAATGGTTAAAAATTCTGTCTAACATTCCTTATGGACTCTGAGGCCCCCAGTACTGTGGGGCATAGCTTCGGGGACCTGGGTCCTGCTGCTCCCTGAGGCTGGGAAGTCACTTCCCTCTCTGGTCCCCAGTTCAGGTGGGAGAAATCAGCCGGGCTGACTGGAGGAAGGTCATTTTCCAGTCTGAAATGCACCTTGCAAAAATCCAGCCTTTTTCCCAGCAGGTGCCCAAGCAGGTCACCTAACCACAGAGGATTAGGGACACCAAAAGTGGGAGGCAAGGTGGGAGGGGGAGCCAGGGCCCTGGGCTCATCAGAGTCCCCAACCAAGCATGGGGTGTGTGCCCCAGGACCCCCGTCCTCACTGTGATTCCCCACAGTGGCAACCATGGGTATGGAGGGCTGCCCCTGCTCACCCCAGGCCTGAGATGCCACCCCCTCCTCTGCCCAGAGGCCCCTCCCTGGGATGTGCTCACTCTGAGGGTGAGGGCAAGGCTCCAGGGTGCGGGAGCCCCCATCCATGTTCCGCTTTTTCTCACCTCCTACCCCTCTAGAAAGTCGGCAGCTCGAGCCAGCTGGGCTGTTCAGGCTGTGCCCACGGCACCCAGAACTTGCTGGAACAAGGAGGTGCCTGAATCCTTGGTTGAAGTGAGAGGGCACCTGGGGCCAGCTGGGGGTTCTTCCCACTGACTTGGAGTGCCTCTGTGGGGCTTGGCGCCCCTCAGTGATCCTTCAGCCGCAGCCAGACTAAGCTCAGCACACCACTGGGCAGAGCTAGGGCTCAGGGCTGGAGAAGTCAAGGCTTGCCCGAGGCCCCGGATGCAGAGCTGGGATCCATGTCTCTTTCCCGAGTGATATGGCCACTTGGGGTCCCCTTCATGTCTGGCTACTGTACCTGGGATGCCCCATGTGTAGTTTCTTGGGTGCCCCTTGTTGGGGCGCTGAACTCATCTCCCTGGTAACCTGCACCTGATAGGGCCAGATTCCTTCCCCGGTTGCAGTGCGAGTGCTCTGTGCCTCAAGGGAGCTCGGGGGCTGGGAGGGTTGTCTGAGTGCCCCGGGAAGGGGATGCACCTTGTGGGGCTCTTCCGCAGGGGTGAGCAGGCGGGCTCGCAGCCATTGGGCTGCCCAGGAGAGCCAGCCCCCGCCCCCTGCCCACTTCCCTTACCCCCACAGCTGCTGGGGTGGAGAAACGCTGTGACCCAGTCAGTGTTTCTTTTAATGAGCGGCAATTGAAACAGTGTAACCGTGGTGGTTTGGTAGCTTCTTTAGGAGGAAGCAGTGAGCCCAAACAGAATCTGAAAAAAATACAAAGATAAAATAAAACCCAGTGAATTTTTAATAGTGATTATCTCCTGACACATAGCGCGTTGCCATCTGGCAGACACGCGGCCCACTGAAGCTTGGTGCTGGTGGGGAGGGGGGCGCTGGGGGCTCCTGCTGCCACCCCAGAGCAGGAGTCTTCAGGCATTCCCTCCATGGACGCCTCTGTGGCATGTCCTTGAGCCCAGCCACGTCGGAGGTGCATGGCTCAGTCCTCCCCAATCTGCCCTGGGCGCTCTCAACCCGACCCCTGTCCAGAGACACGCAGTCGCTGCTGACCTGAAGAAGAGGCTGGGCTCTCAGCATTTCTGGTGGGGGCAGGTCCCCAGCTCCAGGGGTAGCTGGTGGCAGGGATCTGCCGGTCCCAAGGCTACCTTATCTCCTTGGAGGATTTCGTAGCTCCAGCCTCATTTAGTCACAGTTTAAGCTGAAGATCGTAATGTTGGTTGCATGGTACCATAGGCCAGGCTCATAGGCCTTTCAGCCCACATTTATTTCATTTTCTTTATTACTTGTTGAGACAAGGTTTCGCTCCGTCACCCAGGCTGGAGTACAGTGGTGAGACCACAGTTCACTGCAGCCTCCACTTCCCTGTCTCAGGTGGTCCTCCCACCTCAGCCTCCCAGAGTAGCTGAGACTACAGGCACGCCACCGTGCCCAGCTAATTTTTTGTGTGTTTTTTGTAGACCCAGGGTCTCACCATGTTGCCCAGACTGGTCTTGAGCTCTTGGGCTTAAGCAATCCGCCCTACCGACGTACAAGGATTACAGACGTGAGCCACTGCACCCAGCCCATTTATTTCTCTCTCTTTCTGCTTTTTTTTTTTTTTTTTTGAGACGGAGTCTTGCTCTGTCACCCAGGCTGGAGGGCAGTAGCCGGATCTCAGCTCACTGCAAGCTCCGCCTCCCGGGTTCACGCCATTCTCCTGCCTCAGCCTCCGGAGTAGTTGGGACTACAGGCGCCCGCCACCTCGCCCGGCTAGTTTTTTTTTGTATTTTTTAGTAGAGACGGGGTTTCACCGTGTGAGCCAGGATGGTCTCGATCTCCTGACCTCGTGATCCGCCCGTCTCGGCCTCCCAAAGTGCTGGGATTACAGGCTTGAGCCACCGCGCCCGGCCCATTTATTTCTTAATTTACTTTTTGTGATGATCTCGCTGTGTTGCCCAGGGTGGAGCGCAGTGGTGTGATCCTAGCTCACTGCAGCCTTGAACTCCTGGGGCCCCAGTGACCTTCCTGCCTCAGCCTCCTGAGCAGCTGGGACTGCAGACACACACCATCGTACCTGGCTAAGCCCACGTTTGTTAAGTGACCACTTGTGGCTGGAGCCTGTGGTGGCCCCTCATGGGAGAAATCTGATGAGTGTTTACACCTTCAGGCACCGCAACACTGCTGAGGTTTGGGGCCAGATACTTCCTTGTCCTGGGAGCTGTCCTGTGCTTTGTAGATTGACCTTGTCCTCTGCCCACGAGATGCCAGTAATACTGGTTGTCCCGGTGTGACAACTAGACACCTGCCCAAACATCGCCAGGTGTCTCCTGGGGGATCTCAGACCATGCAAAATGCCCCTGTTGAGAAATCCTTGTTTAAGGTATGTGTATGTTTCCTGGGGCTGCCATAATAAACAACCGTAAACTAGGTAGCCTAAAACCGTAGGAATGTATTATTTGATAGCTCTACAGACCAGGAGTCCGAAATCAAGGTGTGTGCAGGGCTGTGCTCCCTCTGGAGGCCCTGGGGGAGGGTCCTTCCTTCCTCTTCCAGCCTCTGGTAGTTCTGGGTGTTCCTCGGCTTCTGGCCACATTGCCGTGGTCCCTGCCTCCTCCTCCTGTGGCCTTCTCTCTGAGTGTCTGTCTTTATGTGCTATTCTGTGTCCAAATTTCCTTCTCAGAAGGACAGCTCATTGGACTTGAGGCCCACCTTATTCCCGTGTGGCCTCGTGTTACCTAATTATATCTGCAAAGGCTCTGTTTACAAATAAGGCCATGTTACGGGGTGGCCATGCATTTTGGGAGGCATAGCCCAGCCCGGCACAGCCCCAAGCTCAGCAGCGGCTCAGGGTCCAGTCTGGCCTCCCCCTGTTGGAGCCCAAGGCTTTGCTCACTCTGACCCTGCTGCTCTCTGCAGCTCTGTCTGCTTCTGCCACCAGAAAATGACTTTAAATGGCCTAAAGGCAAAGAACAAGGTCCGGGAAGCTGTCACCATTACATGGATCCAAGCGAGATGACTTTGGCACCTCTGGTAGGGAGCAGGATGCTAGAGAGCAGTGGGGGTAAAGGGTAGGGGCTGCAGCCTCTCCTGGGCTCCCTGCAGCCCCTGCCATGCTGTGGCTCCTCCAACTGAGGCTTGATCTGTGTGTCTGCAGAGGGCTTTCGGCCCAAGCCCACTGGGCTTCTCTCCATGTCGGCACAGGCGAGGGAGGCTGAAGAGTTCTAGCATAGGAGGTGTGCTCGGCACCAAGGTGCCAGGAGCAGGGCACGGGGGAGGCCTCTTGAGGGAGGACATTTGAATGGAGATCAGCAGGCAGTGGGAGGGCCATGCAGAAACTGTCCTTCGTTCCACGGCCTATTTGCTGGTCACTGACTGCACCATTTACTGTCCTGGCCACTGAGACCGCATTGAGTAAAAGATACAGGTGCCCGGCCTGGGGAGCTTGTTTCAGGCAATAAACAGTAAAAGTGATGAGTTGAAAGGTGCAAAGTGCCGCGGAAACCAAGTTAGGGCAGGGCCAGGGCCAGAAACTGGTGGAGGAGTGGGCAGGCTGCAGGATTTAGAGAGGTGGTCGGAGTCCTGGGGCTGCCAGATCAAAGCGTCACAGACTGAGGAGCTTAAAACCACAGCTGTTTGTTCTCTCCCAGTGCAGGAGGCTGGAAGTGTGAAATCTGGCAGGGCCAGGCTCCCTCCAGGGCTCCCGGAGAAGACCCTCCCTGCCTCTGCCGGCTCCCCCTGGCTGCCGCGGTCCTTGGCTTGTGGTCACATCTGCCTGCTCTGTCTTCATGTTGCCTTTGCTCTTTGTCCCCTCTTCTTATAAGGACACACATCGTGGGATTTAGGGCCTACCCAGATAATCCAGGACCACCTCATTGCAAGAGCCCTCACTTAACCACATCTGCAAAGAGCCTTTTTCCAAATAAGTCACACGTACAGGTTCCAAGTGCAGATCGTGGTCCTGCCTTTTGTGGGGGATCACCATTCAGCACTACAGGAGGACAGCGGAGAGCTCTCTGAGAAGTCTGGTGGGGAGCAGGGCCCTGCGGGGGAGCATCTGTGTGGAGCACTCTCCCAGGCACTAGCATGATCAGCTCCAAAAAACAGAGCTGGAGCTGATCTAATGCCTAGGAGAGAGCTCCAACTCTGGGGGCCGAAGGCCCGAAACCAGCACGGTGGGGCCGGGGGGGCGCAGAGTATGACATAGGGAGGCTCCCAACAGAGGAGAAACATGAGCTGACGCATCTTCCAGTGGATCCTCTGCTGCCACATGGAGGATGAGGTGTGAGGACTGAGGCAGAAGCAGGGACACCAGTGAGCTGGCTCCTGCACCAGTCCAGATGAGAGGTGCTGGGCCAGGCCAGGCAGGGACCTGGGATGGAGAAGGGGGCCAGAGATTTGGGCTGTCCATGCAGGGAGAGCCGGCATCTCAGTGCAGCCTCCACCCGGCCAGCCCGTGCTCACATGGGCTTCTGATTGTCTTGTCTTTCTCCCAAACAGCCTGCCCTGCCCTCTGCCCTCCTCCCCATCCTGCCACGTTGGCAGCTGCTGTTCCTGGGAGCCGGGGGAGTACAGCCGGAGGTGCACAGAGGGAGGCGGGTGGGGGACCTCACGCAGTGGGGATGCCAGAGGGGCCATGCCAGCCTCAGCAGGGAGTGACATTTCATTCCCCTCTCTGCGGCACTTCCCACAATTAAACCTGAGCGCCTCTTCTGATGGCCTGACCCAGCCTTGGGGAAAGTGCTTCCCTAGGCTGTGTCCCCATCACCCTCTGTCCTCCCCTAGTCCCCCTCGCTCTTACCACCCGCTCTCTCTTTCCTCTTTCCCCTCCTTTCCTTTTGTTTCCTCTGCCCCTGTGCCCCTTGCCCTCCTCCCTCTCCCCCCACCACCTTCTCCTCCCCCACGAGCTCCTCTCTGCCTGGAAACTGAGCTTCCAGGACCCCTAGAAGAGGGAGCCTGGGGAATAAAGATGCCACAAAGCCCTTGTGCCAGTTTCCAAAATGAATGTTGCTTTTCATACTTCATCCTTCAATCCTTATCGTCTCTAATTTATTGGACAGACCCCGTGGTGCTGACAGATTCGCGGCTGGGACCTTGGCGTCTGAATTTCACTGTAATCTCCGCTCTGTTCTCCAGACATCTCCAGTTTATCTCCTGATGCAGTTGAGGCGACCCCATGTCCTCTGTGCCACCACTAATGTGGCCCAGGCACGATAAATTGTGCCTTGTAATAACACTCCCCGAAGGATTAATTGACCCTGCTCTGATGGGCGATCCCCAATGGCCCCCTTCTCTTCCTGCCCCTTCCAGACAAGGCCCCAAGTTTTCCATCTCCTTTCCTTCCCCTTCTCCCTGCTGCCACCAGCCCAGACCCCACCCATCTCCTGAAAACCAGGGGCAACAGGGGAGGGACGGTTTGCAGAGCAGTGCAAGTACAGACAAGTGCGTTGCTGAATCTGTTATCAGTGCTGGGGGCCCCTCGGGGCTGCCTGCACCTGGGCGGGGTGGGACATCACCAGCCCATGGCCCAAAGGCTGGGGCAGGATGCGGGCAGGCGGACTGTGTTTGTCCTGTGGAGGCACCTGGTGTCCTGAAGCAGGCGAGGGCAGGCTATCCCTCCAGCCTGGCCATGCCGAGGTGGAGACGGTCTGCTGCCTGGAGCCTATAATTGTGCTAAGGAGTGATGATTTATCACAATGCTGGCTCCGGCCTTCAGAAGCTGGATTATTTGTGGCACGCCTCAGTTCTGTCTGAAGGGCCCGCGCAGTTCTGGGCCTTGTAAATCTAGTGACAGGGCCTCTGTCCAGGGGTCGAGGCCTGAAATTTCGCAGGCCAGGGGCCCTCTCCAGAGGGAACTGGAGCATCTTGCTTGTACCGGGAAGAAAGAGGAGGCAGGAGCTATGGGGGGAATGTTTCTTCTAATTGTTTTTCTTTTTTCTTTCTTTCTTTCTTTCTTTTTTTAAATACTAGAGATGGGTTTCACTATGTTGCCCAGGTTGGTCTCAAACTCCTGGGCTCAAGTGATCCTTCCGCCTCAGCCTCCGTAAGCGCTAGGATTACAGGTGTGAGCCATCGCACTGGCCACTTCTTTATTGTTATTATTATTGAGACATGGTCTCTCTCTATTACCCAAGCTGGAGTGCAGTGGCACAATCTTGGCTCACTGCAACTGCTGCCTCACAGGCTAAGATGGTTCTCCCACCCCATCCTCCGCAGGAGCTGGGACTACAGTTGCATGCCACCAGCTAATTTTTAAAATGTTTTGTAGAGATGGGATTTCGCCATGTTGCCTAGGCTGGTCTCAAACTGCTGAGCTCCTCCTCCCTCAGCCTCCCAGAGTGCTGGGATTACAGGCATGAGCCACCGTGCCTCACCTTTTGTTGAGGCCTGCAGGCTTCTAAGAACACGATAGGCTCCCGGAGACCCGGGATGGTGCTCAGTGGAATCCGATGAGAATTCCTGTGGCAACTCGGGGGTACCTGCCGAGGCTGGGGTGACGTTCAGGGATGGTGAGGTTTCTGGGTGTCTTCTAATCCCCCCACACACATGCATAAGACAATCCCAAATAAGGCAGGCAGCCAGCAATCCTGGAATGCACGTTCTGCTTTAAATTCCATGTATCATGGCTTCATGGCGGTTGCTGCCTATGCCTTCTGTTCCCTGGGTCACCAGCCATCCTTGGTTGGTTATATTCCATCCACCTTGTGGCCTTTGCACATGCTATTCCCACTGGCTGACCCAGTGTGTTTATGTGATTCTTTTATTTATTTGTTTTTGAGACAGAGTCACTCTGTCATCCAGGCTGGAGTTTAGTGGCATGATCACAGCTCAGTTATCTTCCCACCACAGCCTCCCCAGTATCTGGGACTACAGGCGTGCACCACCACACCTGACAATTTTTTTTTTTTTTTTAGTAGAGACGGGGTTTCACCGTGTTGCCCCAGCTGGCCTTGAACTCCTGGGCTCAAGTGATCCTCTCACCTTGGCCTTCCAAAGTGTTGAGACTACAGGTGTGAGCTACCATGCCTGGCATCGTATGTGGTTCTTTTTTTTTTTTTTAATTTTTATTTGAGCTAGGGTCTTGCTTTGTTGACCAGTCTGGAGGGCAGTGGTGCAATCTTGGCTCGCTGCAACCTCCACCTTCCAGGTTCAAGTGATTGAACCTGCCTCAGCCTCCCTAGTAGCTGAGATTACAGGTATGCACCATCTGGTTAATTTTTGTATTTGTAGTAGAAATGGGGTTTCACCATGTTGACCAGGCTGGTCGAGTGATCTGCCTGCCTTGGCCTCCCAGAGTGCCGGGATGTATATGTGGTTCTTGATTCCTGTGCAACTTCTTGCTGAGTTGGAGCTGACCCGTCGGGGACTGGGTGGGTTTTGGCTCTACAGCCTGTCCCCCGTGCCCTAAACACGTACACAGGAGCTGCTCAATGAAGACTCCAAATATGCGTTTTGTTTAATGTACATCCTGACTCTTTAGCCAAAATTAAAGCCCTAGGAGCCCTTCCTCTGTGTGCTGCCCACCTAGGAGGGTGCCCCCCCAGCCACAAGCAAACATGCCCACAGCCACCTGAGTCTACCTGGCACCCCTTATCTTATCATGAATGCTGCGAGCCCCTCTGGCCTCCTGGGCTCTCGGGGGTCACTTTCTAGGTGCAGAAGAAGGTCTTAGGGTTTTTTTTTTTTTTTTTGAGATGGAGTCTCACTTTGTCACCCAGGCAATGGGTGATGTCCACTCACTGAAACCTCCAGCTCCCGGGTTCAAGAAATTCTCCTGTCTCAGCCTCCCAAGTAACTGGAATTACAGGCACCTGCCACCATGCCCGGCTAATTTTTTGTATTTTTAGTGGAGATGGGGTTTCACTATGCTAGCCAGGCTGGTCTCAAACTCCTAACCTTGGGATCCGCCCACCTCAGCCTCCCAAAGTGCTGGGATTATAAGCGTGAACCACCACGCCCGGCCTAGGGTTTTGTTTTTTCAAACAATTTTATTGAGATAAATTTCTCATATCTCGCAGTTCACCCTTTTCAAGTGTACAGGCCCATGGTGTTGAGTCACCATGACTTCATTTCAGAATGTTCTCATCACCCCAGAAAGAATCCCCCTCCCCATTAGCAGTCACTCCCCGCTCCCCATTTCTCTGCCCCAGCCTCAGACGTCCACGCATCCGCTTTCTGTCTGTGGATTTCCCTGTTCTGGTCATTTCAGAGAAGTGGACTCCCATACTGTGTGACCTTTTGTGTCCAGCTTCTTCCGCCAGACGTTGCATCTTCACAGTTTGTCCATGCAGCAGCGTGTGTCAGTACTTCCTGCCTTCCTGTAGCTGAGGAATATTCCATGGCATGGGGCCCAGCGTGGTGGCTCACGCCTGTCATCTCAGCATCTTGGGAGGCCAAGGCAGGCAGATCGCTTGAGACTGGGAGTTTAAGACAAGCCTGGCCAACATGGTGAAACCCTGTCTCTACTAAAAATACAAAAAGTAGCCGGGTGTGGTGATGGGCGCCTGTAATCCCAGCTACTCGGGAGGCTGAAGCAGGAGAATCGCCTAAGCCTGGAAGGCAGAGGTTGCAGTGAGCTGAGATCGCGCCACTGCGCTGCAGCCTGGGTGACAGAGCGAGACTGTCTCAAAACAAAAAAAAAAACAAAAAAAAATTCCATGGCATGGAGAGACCAGTGTGTCCATTCAGTTGGGGGCCATTTGGGCTAGTCCTACCATTTGGGTATGAAGAATGGCGCTGGCATGAACATTCCGGAGGCATGAGGTGTTTTTTTATTTCTTTCTTCCCCCTCCTCCCCCCCGCCTTTTTTTGAGATGGAGTCTGGCTCTGTTGCCCAGGCTGGAGTGCAGTGGCACCATCTCAGCTCAACTGCAACCTCTACCTCCCAGATTCAAACGATTATCCTGCCTCAGCCTTCCAAGTAGTTGAAATGACAGCCATGCGCCACCATGCCCGGCTCATTTATTTTTTGTATTTTTAGTAGAGACGGGGTCTCACCATGTTGGCCAGGCTGGTCTCAAACTCCTGACCTCAGGTGATCTGCCGATCTCAGCCTCCCAAAGTGCCGGGGTTACAGGTGTGAGCCACCATGCCTGGCCAATTTTTGTATTTTTAGTAGAGACGGAGTTTCTCCATGTTGACCAGGCTGTTCTCAAACTCCTGACCTCAGGCGATCTGCCTGCCTTTGCCTCCCAAAGTGCTGGGATTACAGGCGTGAGCCACTGCACCTGGCTTGCATGAGTTTGTGTGTGGATGTTATGTTTTCGATTCACTGAGTGTGGAGGTTTTTAGCTCACCATCCCTTCTCTGCTGGAAACCTCCTGTTGGTGCTGCGAGGGGCTGGCTGGGGACGTCACATTACCGTGTGGAGTGAACGTTTTCTGAGTGTCACTGTGTGCCAGGTGCCAGCCTGAACCCTTCACAGAAGCCCAAGCAGCTCTACAGTGGGGCTGTCGTCATTCCCAGTACAGAGTGGGGAAACTGAGGCCCAGGCCCAATGGCTTATCATTCTGCAGTATCAGGATTTGTTTCCTCCTCAAAGCTCTCCATGCCTGGTGTTCAGATTCCAGATCTGAGGACCCAGAGCTTAGAGAGGCCCCAGGGTGCTTGAGACCACACAGCGGCCACCGATGCAGGACAGTTCTCTGCCATTGCCCGTGTTCCTGGCTGGTCCCCAGCACTTGGCTGAAATCACTAAACTAACATCAACATCCTGAGCGTCCTGTTCCTGTTGAATAGATGATGAAACTGAGGCACGGAGAGGTGAAGTGAGGAGCCAGGGTCATCGGCCTCAAGGGTCCTAGCCAGGAGTAGGACTCAGGCAGTTTGACTCCTGAATCTACAGCATGGCCCTGACATTGTTCCACTTGCATGAGAAGCAGATGTTTGGATGGGGATGGAGGGAAATCCCAGGGCCCCACTGGGCCAGGCGGGACTGGGAGTTTTCCTGGTCCATGTCTTCTGCATCTCGCTTGCTTCCTGGCCGTGTGGCAGGGGGCGCATGTGGGGCCTTTGTGAGCCTCCACCCGCCTCTGCCTGCTCCTGGGTCCCTGGGGAGCTCAGCTTGCCACCTCCACTCCACCCTGTTTCGGAGCCCTCTTGGGCCTCAACGCTCCTGTGACTGCAGCTGCTGAAGGGACACCCGTTCTTTGTCCTGGGAGGCCCAGTGGGGCCCCCGCTTTCCCTGGCCACTGAGAGCAAATCACACAGCCCATCGAACCTGTTCCTCTGCTTGGTGTCCGATTGCCCTCCTGGGAGACGGAGCAGGGACAACCCACCCTGGGTGTCACCTTCCCAGCAGGTGCGGCGGGTGGCAGGGGTGGCCAAGGCCCCTGGGAAGATGTGGGGCCAGATTGGGTGGCCGGCACTGTCGGTCAGGTCCAGGCCCCCCATCCCCACTGTCTGATTTTTCTGCCTGACATCCCAGCGCCCCCTTCCTGAAGTTTCGACCTGAAGCCCAGAGACCTCTGCTCGCCTCCCTGCACTCCTGAAATAATACTCCAAAGCAGCTGGGCTCCACGCTGAGCAAGCACCGGCAGGGCCCCCAGGGAGCAGCGCGTGCGAAACCGCAGGTCTGCCACCCCCTCCCGGGACAGCGTGTGCTGCCTTTGCTCTGATTTCAGTTTTATTTTTTAATCTGCCCTTGCTCCCTCTCTGGGCCGCTTGGCCTCCCGCCTCGCTTTCGGTGTTTTTCCCAGCCTGCCCTGACACCTGCTCTTCCTGGGACAGCCACGCCTCGCTCGTCTCCCCACCGGGTCCTTCCCCAAGCAGCTGAGGTCAGAGCCAGACTTCCCAGGTTTACACCCAGCCTCGGCACATGGCGCAGCCACTCTGCGCCTCAGTTTCTTTCTCTGTAAAATGGAGATAAAAGACATCTCCTTTTTTTGAAAACTTTCCTGAGATAAACCATGTAAAGTGCGTAGCACAGCCAGTTTTTTTCATGGGAGAGGCTTGTACCAGGCTCAGAGGGGAAGAGGCAGTGGTTAACTCTGGGTGGGGACAGAGGAGCTTGATGCTTAGGAAGGGTTTTGAGGGGTGGATAGGAGTTTTCTAGAAGGAGGTGGTAGGGAGAAAAGGGCAATCCACGTAAGAGGAACCTTGCCAAGGAATTGAAGTTAGTTCTTCGTGGATGGCGCCTCTTCCTTCCAGGTGGGGAGTTGGTTGAGATGCTTTTGTTTGACTGGAATCTTCTGTCCTGTGTGTGTGCCAAGGTTTGGGCAATTGATGTCCGTTTTCTGGAAGTGCTTGGCGTGGTCGGTTTCCCGGAGCTGAGACGAGCAGGTGGACACAGGGCCCAGCAGCTCTTTTGACCTTGGGTGTCGCTAATTCTTCCACCAGAGCAAGTACATTTAGGAAGACTCTGCCCAGGGCCCGGCACTTTGGGAGACGTGGCGAGAAGTGTGGAAAAGGTGAGAAGATGGTCCTGTGAGACCACGTTTGGGGACCTAGAGATGTTACCTGTGATGTGTCCAAAAGGTTACAGAGCATAGAGGTGGCAGAACTGGGGTGTGGAGCAGCCCTCCCCCCGGCATCCACATTCTCAGCCGCCTACGGACCATGCTGGCCTGCTCCTTGAGGCCCTGAGGGCAGGGTGGCCGAAGCCCTCACCCGGACTGTGCCCCTTGCAGGCGGGCCATCTGGCCTCAGTCATTCGGCCTTTGGATTTCATGTCCCCACCTGTAAAGGGAGCTGCTGTTGTGGACGATCCACCTTGTCCTATTTGTTCGGGGCTCAGGCGGCTGTAGGAGGGAGACCTTGGCACGATGCTCCGTGTCTCCAGTGCCCGGTGCTGTCGGCTGGAGAAGAGCCACGGGCGATGGGAGACCGTGGGTGAGGGTCCAGCTCCGGGACCCTCCAGAACATGCTGGGACTCGCTGGTGCCGGGGGTGCTCGGGTGTGTGCCCAGTGCTGCCAGGTGAGCGCGTGTACTTGTGTGCTTCCTGCTGGGACTCGCTGGTGCCGGGGGTGCTCAGGTGTGTGCCCAGTCCTGCCAGGTGAGCGCGTGTACTTGTGTGCTTCCTGGAGGAGCGCGTGGGTGCCTTGAGCTGCCCTACAAGGGGATTAGAAAGGCCCTACTTGGGTCCAGAGCAGGGACCAGGTCAGGTCTGGATTCAAACCCCCAGCCCATCTCTGACAACTCGCACGACCTGGAATGAGTCCCTCAGCCTCCGCGTGACTCAGATCCCCCCCTCATAAAATCCTGGTAACAATAGTCCTTACCTGGGGGCTTGATATGAAAACCGACGTGAGTGACGTGGATGGGACATCTGTCTTCAGTGCCAGCCTCTGTTTGCCAGCCTCTGTTTTGAAGGGTACGTTTTGCTTGTGTGTACAGATCGGGCACCCCCGTCCGGAAATCCAACATTCAAGGTGCTCCAAAATAAAAAACTCAGGCGAGCACAGTGGCTCACGCCTGTAATCCCAGCACTTTGGGAGGCCAAGAAGGGCAGATCACCTGAGGTCAGGAGTTCGAGACCAGCCTGACAAACATGGTGAAACCCTGTCCCTACTAAAAATACAAAAATTAGCCAGGCGTGGTGGCGGGCGCCTGTAATCTCAGCTCCTTGGGAGGCTGAGGCAGGAGAATCGCTTGAACCCGGGAGGCAGAGGTTGCAGTGAACCAAGATCATGCCACTGCACTCTAGCCTGGGCAACAGAGCGAGACTCCATCTCAAAAAAAAAAAAAAACAAAAAACAAAATACCAAACTCTCCGAGTGGCAATGCGACACTACATCTAGAAAATTCCACACATAAGGACTTCACATGAACTTTATTTCATGTACAAATTATTCAAAGTATTGTGTAAGTTACCTCTGGCTATGTGGATCAGGTGTATATGAAGCATAAATGAGTTTCCTGTTTAGACTTGGGTCCCATCCCCAAGACATCTCACTGCGTATTAATACATGCAAATATTCCAAAACCTGAAAAAGCGAGGCTGTCTGTCCCGAGCTTTCAGAAGGGGAAGCCTCAGCTGTCACTGCTGCTGTTCCCTGCCTGGGTGGGTCGTGGGAGAGCGAGAACAGAAACAGGGCAGAGGGGAGTGCGTGGAGTTGAGTCCCCTTCTCTGTGACCTTCAACCATGGGCAAGTCCCTCACCCACTCTGTGCCTCAGTTTCCCCACCTGTACACTGGGGTGCTAAGGGGCTGGCCAAGAGGGTGTTGAGAACGTGTCCAGTGCCCGTGGCCCAGCCCAGCCCGGCACACCGCAAGTGCTCCACGAAGCCTGTGAACAGTTCTTTCTGGTCCCTTCTCTTCCACCAGGCGATGCCCAGGCCCCTGGCCACTGTCCCCGCCCACTTGGCAGGCCCTGTGGGATCAAGTGTCCCCGAGGCGGCGGGCTGAGACGGACGGGCCTCCTGGCCGCACACCTGAGAACATGCTGGCAAAAGCGTTTGCTTAATTAATTGACTTTGAGAGAGGGAGCCCATCCCCGTGTAAACCTAGCAGCAGGCTCCGTGCTTGCCGCCGGGAGGCCACAAGTGCAAGGCTACACTTTAAATAAGAGTGTGATTATTGTTTGAATAATTGAAGAATGTTGGGGAGCTTGCCGTCCTCGGTGTACTGTCCTCCTGTCCCCTGTCAGCAGGCCTCTGGGCCCTGCCCGTCATGGGTACAACTCTGCTGCCTTCCTCTCAGCTGGGATGGTGGGGGACTTTCAGACCTAAGCGTTAGAGGAAACCTCCTCAGTGACCCTCCCCAAGAGGTGCGTCCCTGTTTTCCAGATGGGGAAACTGAGGCAGAGCTGGGGTTACCCCGGAAGGCCTTCGGATTCGCGGTACGGGGACATCCCACACTTGGTGACTTTATGTGGCTCCCGGACCAGTTACGCCATGTAGGAATATGCCCCTTCGTAGAACCGCAGTGAGGTTTTTCCATCCTAACAGTCCTCCCACTGGGGCGGTGAGCGAGGCGTGGCCAGGGGCCAGTGGGTCCTACACACCTGCCTCTCTCCCGTCGCCTCTGCGGGTCCCCTGGGAACCAGGAGAGGGGTCTGCGCTCAGGGCCAGTATAGCCAGCAGGACTCGGACGGGAGCCCGGGTTCCCGTTTCTGCCCGCGATCAACAGCTTCCTTCTGGAGATAAAGTAGTTTTTAAAAATTAGTTGATATAAATTATCCCTCCAAAACCCAAACCAGAAACAACAGATGGATTTGAAGGAGTAAGTAAATACTACAGGGCAGGGTGTACACAGACGTGGCGGAAACCGCAGAAGTGGCCCTTGAGTGACGAAGCCAGGGAGACGCATCCGCTGCACAGCAGGGACCACCATTGGTGCTTCACGGGCCAGGCCCGTTGGAACGGATTTTCCGCACGCAGCTCGCGTGTCTCCTGAGGGAGGGGCTGTTATTGCCCACATTTTTGCAGCTGGGGAAGTAGGCGCAGAGAAGCTTAGTAGCCTCCTTCAGTTGCACAGCAGAGCCAGGACTCAAGACCAGGGAGGGCCCTGGCACAGAGCCCCTCTCAGCCGCTCCACCTCTGCTCCGTGCACCGGCTCTGTGCCCGGGTGGCCCCTTTTCTGTAGCCAGCTCCCCTGCCTTGCCTGTCTCCCCGGGCCCCCTTTCCAGTTCACGGTCTTTGTCCTCCACCGTGATGGCCGTGTGGGTGCTGCCTAACCCTGTGCCTGCCCTGGGTATGGGCTGCACCCCGAACCTAGCCTGAGGAACCTGCCTGCTCAGCCCTCATTCAGCCTTGATTCCTCAGCACCTGTCCTAGGCCTGGGGCCAGGCCCTGGGGACCCACCAGTGACCGCCCCTTGCCAGGCTACCCGTTGTCCAGATGGTGCAGTAGGGCCACTTCCGCCACCACAGACAAAAGCAGGATTTATGGTTGTCAGAAAACCATCTGGAACATTCCAGGCAGCGTTCACGCCACCACACCTCCCAGGGAAGTGGAGTGACAGCCTGTGCCCGGAGATAGGCACCCCAGGGCCACCCACTCATGGTTTCCCGCGCCCAGAGGCATGGATCCCAGGCCCTGTGTTTTCCCAGAGAATGGCATCGGTCCAGAGAGGGAGAGACAGGAGCCCGCAGTCACACAGCAGGGTGGGCCGGGTCCCGTGCAGCCCTGGCACAGCCACTGTCGTACCAGGGGTGGTGGGGAGCCCTGTCCTCCTCTTGCTCCCCTGTGCCTTCACCTCTGCCTTTATTTCATGTTCCTGGGCGGCAAAGGAGGGAGCCAGGCCCAGCCCCTTCTCAGTCTGTGCCCGCAGCGCCTGCCGCCTGCCGTTCTGGGAGGGCATCCTTCATCCCGCAGGCCCGGCCGCCACCGCCGCCGCGTTAAGGACAGATGGATTACAGCTAATGAGCCTGCTCGCACCATTAGCACTCGAGAGCCTTCCTCGGATTAAAGCCGTGCGCAGCCCGCCGGGCCAGCTTGTCACTCGCGAGGTGGGCGCCGAGGCGGCCGGCTGTGCATCAGCGTGCCCATAATTGTTCCTGTAATTGGGCCGCCTCACTCCTGGGGAGCCTGATGCCACCCTCCCTAGGGATGGCAGGCAGGCAGAAGCAGCCCTCCCACCGCAGCCCCTACCCAGCCCAGGCCCCAGGTAGGAGCTGGGAGCTGCTGCTCCAGGAAACACCCATGTCCTTCCCCCAAACACCCACAGAGAATGAGCACAGGCCCCTTCACCCAGGCCCTGAGGATGTGAGCCTGCACCAGTGGCTGCCTCCCCTCTACAGGGACCCTGTTCTGGCCCAAAAGCCTGCTAGGGGGTGTCATGGCCCCATTCTACAGATAGGGCGTAACGGCAGCTCCATGCAGTCAGGGTGCCCACCCCAGGTGCGGCCCTGCCAACTGGGGGCACCCCACGCCCAGTCCCTCCGATTGCAGCCTCTGTCCTCACCTCGTCTTACCTCCCACCCTACTCCCTTCCTCCCTGCCTCTCCCTCTCCCCTTCTCTCTGTACTCACGCGTAACACACTCGCACACTCACTCATTCACATGCTCCCTTGGTGTCACTGGCTGTCACACGTACGCACACTCCTGCCCTCGAGAGCACGCGTGTTCTCACTGCATCAAGAGCCCAGGAAGCCTTCCAAGGGCAGCAGGGACCCTCCCCTGTTCTCCCCGGCGTTGCCCAGGGCCACCGTTACCCTGCAGCACAGCTCCCACCCCTTGGCATGGCAGGCATCAAAAAGACATTGCAGCCACTAAGTGGCACCAGGTGGCTCCGTTCTGGGGGTGGCATGTCTCCTGTCTTAGAATTTCGGGATTCCAAACTGATAAGGCCTTGCCTCTGGGTGGAACTGTCCACGGCTCCTGTGGCCGGCGGCCTTGGTGTGGAGTCTCCTCTCTCCTTGAGGGGCCTGCCCTGGCCCCCAGCCTTGTCCCACTCCTGCCCCAGCGAGGATAGGAGCGCCGTCTCACTCTCTGCCCTGCCGCCTCCAGCAGCCTCTCCGTGCCCAGGATGGAGCGGGCATCTGTCCTGTCACATGGGCTAGTCTTGGGGGTTCCCCCAACCCCACATTCGTGGCTCCCTCTACCTCCCTCCTGGCACGGCTGGGGCCTCGTCAGTGCCTGGTGCTCAGTGTGCATTTCTTGGGGTGAGTTCAGCTGTTGCTAAATGTAGGCTGCAGGATTCAGGTGAAATTACAGTTTTTACTGATTTCTTGTGTGGTCATTTTGTGCCTAGCCCTGTGCCCACCTCACCATAGGCACCCCAGTGACTTGGGGTTCACAGGTGGTTGCTGCGTACCCCAGGAGGTTCTGACGCAGGGAGGCCTTGGGCCACGCTGGAAGGCAAGAATTCCAGAAGCTTCCAGAGGCTGCCCTGCCCCAGTGGATGGGTTCTCTGTCCAGCTGGGAAAAGAGGGGAAGCAAAACAGAAGCAGAAGAGATTGTCCTGCTCGAAGTGGACATGGACACAAATAGCACCTCACTGGGTGTCACCTCCTTGCCCCCCAGGAAAAATTCTGCATTTACAGAAATGACTGAGTCTGCCTTGCACTCACAGCCTTGCGTCTCCTCACGTGGCGAGCCACCTCCCGTGGATACAGAGGAGTGTTTCAGAGCTCAGGCTTTGCAGAGCGGAGCTCTGGGGTCTGTGGAGTCTTCCCGGCTGTGACGGGCATGTCGAGGGCCTGAGAACCCTCGTGTGGTCTGTGTTTGCACCTGGGCAGGCCAATTTCATAAACACGGAGGCCTCGCTATGAGCCAGGCAGATGTGAGCCCACAGTGACCACATTATTCCCCTTACTTCTGTCTGTGTTATAGATGGGAAACAGGAACAGAGAGGCGAGGTGACCCGCCCAGGTCACACAGCTGGGAACGGCAGAGCCGGGCCCTCGAATCCAGGTCCCCAAGTCCAGGATGTTCCGGAATCACCCCGCGATACAACCTCGATGGTGACCCCAGAATAGAAGCAGGAAGCTGGGGGCTTGGGGCCCGGGCTGTGCCCTCGGGAAATGGGGAGTGATGGGGGAAGGAGATGGGCCGTCCAGGCCACTGCTCACTCCGGAATGATGGAGCTCAAGGCAGGCATCTGTGTGACCTTGCACGATTTACGTGCCCTTTCCGCCTCGGTTGGTGGTCCCTCGAGGCCGTGGCTCCTGGCCTCACAAAGGGTGATTTGGGGCAAGGGTGACCCACCCATCACCGATGCCCCGCGCACCTCTAGGGCTCTACCCCAGTGCCACTTGTCACTCCTCTGGGCTCTGCAGAGCAGCGGCAGCCCCACTGCCTGGCCATCGCAGCGGCAGCCCCACTGCCTGGCCATCGAGACCCTAGCAGGACCAGACAAGGGGAGCCTGGGGGAATGTCCTGGAGTCTGTGGTCATCTTCGCTGTGACCTTGCAGGGCCACACTTCCCTCTGCAGCCAGGAAGGAGGTGGAGGAAAACCCGAGTGATGGGATTGGCTTCTGGAGGGCCGCTCCTTCCTCCCAGGTGTCATGGGCCCTGCCTGCCTCATCTTCTTACTGGTCCTTTCAACTTTTCAGTGTCCCCATCTAGCATCCTCATCCTCTTGCAGTCTTTTCTCCACTTAATTTAGCTTGTCTGCCTGCCTCCGTTTATTAAGCTCCTACTGTGTGCTTCGGAGTATGCTCAGAGTACAAACAAAGGATGGGACCTGGTTCCCGTCTGTGGTTGTTGCACATTTATTTATTTGCACAGCCAGCACGTTACAGCCTATGGGGCTGTCTGCGTGGCTAAGCTCTAGAAACTCAGGGTCTTGTTGAAAATCTGGCTTATTCCTCTCTCGGCAGGTCCAAGCTCCCTGTTCCTGCCAGGTACTGAACTGACTAGTTACGAAATGCTCACAGCCAGACAGAGAAGGGCAGACGCACCAGGGACTCAGGTTCTCGGTGAAGAGAGCCACAAGAGAGGAAGTTCAAGGTGCTGCAGAAACAGTCTTTCCAGAGGTCATAAAGTTGGACTTGGGTTTCGAAGGATGTGCAGGAGTTTGTGAGGTGGAGAGCAGAGGACAGAGTGATGGAGACTGAAGGAGGACCTTGAGCTGCCTCTGGGAGAAGCTTGAGCACACTGGAGAATTAGGCGAGGGCCTCAGGCTGGGGACCAGGGGAATCAGAGCTGGGTGATTTCTTGGACAGTGTGGCCAGAGAGGGAAGGTGAAACAGCAGGAGACACCCGATTCTAACAGCTGCCCAGGGGTCAGATTTGGGGTAAAGGGCCACCAACAGCCCT
>NC_045450.1:70174285-70208073 GCF_002776525.5 Piliocolobus tephrosceles
TCTCATGTTTATTAGCTCAACTTTGAATTGAAATCACCACCTGTGGCTATTCTACTGGACAGCTCAGGTCTGGAGTCAGAGACCCTCTCCCTGCCCCCAGCCAGCCCTTCCCCATCCTAGATAGGCTTTTGAGCCTGGCCAGTGGGGGTTTCTGAGCAAGGTCTCTGCCACCAAGATGCAAGAGGCTAGTGGCCCCTGCCTGTCAGTGGGCACTGGGGGCTGGGGGTCTGCCTAGTAACCAGGTGGCACATGGCTCCAGCACTGTCTGCCTTTGCAGTTCTCAGAACCGCTGCAGAAGCTCTCAAGCGGAGACAGGTGGTGGCACATTGCCCCTCCAAGGAGCAGAGACTGTGCAGCCGTCGGACCCAGGCACACAGCCAGCGCCCACCCCGCAACGCCCGCCCCACAGCCCCCACCCCACACACCCACCCCTCAGTGCCTGCCCCACGGTGCCTACCCCACAGCCCCCACCCCACAGCGTCTGCCCCGCAGCCCCTGCCCCACAAGCCGTGCTTCATTCGTGAAGTTGCTACATGGCCCACGCCTCCTTCACAGGAGGATGAGCTCTTCCCAGCTGAACCCCAGTGTGCTGACTCAGACCCCGTCTGAACTGGGGTGAATATAGTGTCCCCCCAAACGTCATGTCTGCCCAGAACCTCAAACGTGACCCTATTTGGAAACTGGGTTTTTGCAGATGTCATTGACCTGAGATTAGGTCACATGGGACTAGGGTGGGCGCTAAATCCAATCTGATTGGTAGTTCTTAGGAGAAGAGGAGAGATAGGCCGGAAAGGCCACGTGAAGACAGGCGGGAGTGTAGCCGTGGCAGGCACAGCCACGGAGCACCCACACCCACCGGGAGCTGGATTGAGGCAGGAGGGACCTCCCTTAGAGCCTTCTGAGGGGGTGCAGCCCTGCCCACCCCTGGGCTTCCGACTTCTGGGCTCCAGAACCAAGAGAGAAGAAAGTTCTGTGGCTTTAGTGATGCTGTTTGCCGTCCTGTGTTATGGTGGCTCCTGGAGACATACAGAGGGGGGTGGTGGCAGGGACCCTCCTCAGCCTGCTGGCTGCTGCTCCGGCCTCCCTTGCGCTGGATGTTGGGTAGCACCCTACGTGTTGGGGGCTTCATGCTGAGCCCCCCCACAGGCTGAGGGGCCTGGGAGCACCTCGTGTTTTCTGTGTTCACTGGAGGAGACAATGTTTTATGAATCAATCGGAGCCATTAGGCACTCACGTGGGCAGGTGGGACCTTCATGGATGCTGTGGGTGGCCCAGGAGCTGGGATCTGTCTGTCCCCCATTCTGATACCCTGGTACACACCCCTGGGCCTTGGTCTCCTCATGTGTAAAAGGAGCAGCAGGGTAGAGCAGGTGATGTCCGCAGAAGCACCCATTCCCGCACCCCCCTCACAGGTCTAGATCCTGCACTTGACCTCCCAGGCCCAGGGCATCGTGGCCAGAAGGAACGATGGTGCAGGAGGCTGTCACCACGGCCCACCCGCCTGGCTCCCAGGCCAGCCCCTGACCCGCTAGCTCCTGCTACCCCCAAGAAGGTGCCCGGTCACCGCAGAGAGGCACCCCGCGTGGAGGCGGCCACACCGCGAGTGGATGCTGTGGCTGCCCCGACTTTGATCCCAGGGCGGGGACAGAGAGCACCATGCCTCCAGCCCTGGCTCGGAGCACCATATCCATCAATAGAAGAGGAGGGCTCTGTGCAGCAGTAGCGTGGGGCCTGCCGGGCAATTGATTTAAATCATTTTATAGAGAACCTATGTAAAATAAAAAGCCTTTAATCACATTTGTATCCATTTCCAGGCTCAGTAAATCAATTTGAATTGAGCTGGGTGCCACGGTTACAGCTGATTAGCGTGTGTATATATGGTCAAATTAATGCTGGCCAAGACTGCTGGATGGGGGTATAGCCATTAGCGGCCCCAGGAGCCTCCCCACCGTGGGGCTGGACTCCACACCCCGATCTCTCCCCCTGCCTCTGGCCGCCACGGTACCCCAAAGCCCTCCTTGAGGTAGGTCCTGCAGGTGCCGGGGGAGGCGTGCAGCTGGGCTCCCCATGCCCCATCACGGGGGCAGCACCTGAGCAGCTGGAAAGAGCTTTCGCGCCTTCTCAACTGCAGCTCAGCCCGGAGCCGCTAGCAGGCACTGTTGTGTTCACGCAGCATCAGGCCTCAATTCAGGCCTCTGGGTGCCACCTGGGGCCACGAGAAGGGACCCAGGATCTATCTGTTTCTTCACGCAGTGTTCACTGAGCACCTACCAGCACCTGGGGTGTCCCGGACCACGGGGAACACTCCCTGCCCTTGGAGACAGACAAGAAACTCCCTACAGGAACAGGAGAGGTGGGACGTTGGAAGATCTGGGTGTTCTAGGGGCTGGGTGGGGGATTTTAGAAGAGAGTGGGTTGGGAGGGGCTTCATGAGAAGGTGATATGTGCAGGATGACTTGGGGGGCCAGGGTGTGAGCCCAGAAGCTGCCCTCTGGCAGGGGTGCTGGGGCGCAGGGAGGCCTGGCCTGTGGGCGAGGAGGGTGAGAAGGCCCGTGTGGCAGCTGGAAGGAGCTTGGGCTCAGGCGGGGTCGTGGCCCGCCTGAGGAGTCAGACGCGATGGTGGAGGAGGCAAGAAAAGTGGCAGAGCCTGGTCTCCTTTCAGGAAGGGGCAGCTGGTACCCCGAGTCCTCCTGGGAGCCTGAAAGCCAGGTCTCAGCACCACAATCTGATGAGGAGAGGGGCAGAGTGGGTGTGACACTGGGCCTGGCTGGATGCAGCCTGGAGGGGCCCCTTTCTTGGAAGACACAGTGCCTCTCGCGAGGTCGGCCGGGGGTAACTGTGGCCTGTGTTGATGCCACATGGCTCCATTCATGTGGACAGGAGGTGCCTTCTGTGTGCCTGTCCCTGTCGTCGTCTGGGTCTTGGGGCTGCTCTGAGCACCCCGTGGGCTGGGGCATCTTTCTGCTTACCTGGGCACCACCGTCACCAGCGAGGTGCTGGGAAGCTGACCCCTGGACACGGGCAGCCAGGCCTGGAGAGCTGGCCACCACTGGCCACGCCTGCCCCTCCGAGGCAGCGGGTGCCAGACAGGCTTGGCTGGAGCCTCCGGTTGACTTGCTTTTCCTGCTTGTCAGAACCAGCTTTTTGGCGGGGACACAGGGACCTTGATGGCGAGCGTGTTTGATCTATAAATAGACTAGAGGCTGTGGGCGGCTGTGCTGGCCGGGAGCCGCCCCTGTCAGCCTGTGCTGAGGTTTTTGGGGTTCCATCTCCAGCAGTTCAGGGACTCAAATTCTGTCCCCCGCCAGCAGGCCCCATCCCCGTTTGAGTCCCCCTCTCAAATCGAATCCCCGCCCCTTTGCCGCACTCTTAACTTTCTTAGGAATTCTTTCCCTGGAATTCCAGCAATGATGGCAACAGCAGTAAATACTTACCTGCTGTTTACGAAATACCAGCCCCTGTTCTGAGGGCCTCACTCACGTTCACTTGTTTAACATCCACAAGAGTTCAATGAGGGGAGGTACTTTCATATCACCACGTTTCAGATGGAGGACTCGGGCCCAGAGAGGCTCCACAGTTTGTCTGAGGCTCCACAGCTCCGAAGTGGCAGAGGTTGGATTTGAACACAGGTAGTTTCCAGATTCAGCGTCCTTGAGTAGCCACACTGCCTAGTAGAGATGACACACAGCCAGGCCTCTTCCTTCCCAGAGGGAGCCGTCCCTGGGGGATTCTGACGCATGACCTCAACGGTGCCTTTCCATTCATTCCTGAGTTTGCCTGGAGTGGTGCTGAGCTCAGATCACACGTGTCTCTCCTAGGAGGATTTGCTCAGCATCTGCTATGAGCCTGGAGCAGGGGACAGAGCAGGGACAGAGGTAGACGCCCCTGCCCTGGAGGAGCTTATATTCTGTGTGTGTGTTGGGGATGGCAATAAACATCCTGAGAGTATGTGACCGGTCTGTGGGCAGGCACACTAAGAGAGCTCAGAGCCAGGGCAGGGTACGGAGCCACAGGGCTGGTGCCAGTGGGGGACAGCGGAGGCTGGTGGGGGGATGTTGGAGCAGGGGCATGGAGAAAGGGAGCCGGGGAGCTCTGTGTTCTCCAGGGAGGGGCGATGCAGAGGCCCCAGGCAGAACTTTGCTGTGGCAAATTCCCATTGCACCTGGCTTGAGGTTTAAGACTTTGTATTAGCTGAGGTGGGGGGGATTGCTTGAAGCTAAGAGTTCAAGACCAGCCTGAGTGACATAGTGAGACCCCATTTCTGTAACAAATTAAAATAATATTAGCTGGGCATGATGCTGCACATCTGTAGTCCTCTACTTGGGAGGCCAAGGCAGGAGGATTGCTTGAGTCCAGGAGTTGGAGGCTGCAGTAAACTGTGATCACACTGCTGTACTCGAGCATGGCCAACAGAGGCAGACCCCATCTTTACAAAAAATTATAATATTAGCCAGCTGTGGCCGGCTAAATTTTTTTTTTTTTTTTTTTATTTAGCTGGAAGTGGTAGCTGCACCTGTAATCCCAGCTTCTTGAGAGGCACAAGAATTGCTTGAACCCAGGAGGCAGAGGCTGCAGTGAGCTGAGATCCCGCCACTGCACTCCAGCCTGGGCGCGACACAGGGAGACTCTGTCTCAAATAAAATAAAACGTAAATAAATAAATATGCAAATAAATAAATAAAATGTTCCCAGCATGTTTTCATCTGAGCTTCAAACCCACCAAGACAGTATCGGCCTTTGTTGGTGGCCTGACAACCTCGCATGGCTCATGCAGCCAGTTCCGAACCACAGGCCAGGACTCCCACTCCAGTGCTCCCTCCTCACCCCGTGCCACCCTCTGCCTCAGAAAACGTTATGGGCAGGGTCTTCCAAACTAGCTTGACTCGGGGTCAGTGCTTTCAGTTACCCCAACCTTGGCTCTTGGGGAATGGGCCCAGCCATCCTGAGCTTTTCTCTCCCTTTCTCCCCTCCTCCTGAAGGGCAGAGAACACTAGAATAGCCGCGTGTTAAATAATTTAGTGCTGGAAACAGTCCAGCATGATCACAGCCCATAAGAAGGCTGCTGGCCTGACCTAGAAATTCCTGGGCCAGGATGGACCCAGTAGGGCTCGGCCCCTGTACCCAGTGATCGACCTCTCCACGGCCCACCTGTTTTCAGGCAGCAGGAGGTCGGTGCAGGCGGGGCAGGGGACAGGGCCCAACGCCTCCTTTCTGTGTGGGGACTGCCACGGAGGTACCTCCCCCTTCTGGGCATGGGTTCCTTATCAGAAGAAGAGGGGGGCACCCTTGGTGAGCCGTAAAGCCCCTTCCAGCTTCCAGCATCCGAGTCCACAGTAGGTTGAATAGAGTGCCCCCAAATTCACATCCACCCGGAACCTCAGAATGGGACCTTATTTGGGGCCAGGTATCGTTGCTGATACCTGCAGTCCCAGCACTGTGGGAGGCCAAGGAAGGAGGATTGTTTGAGTCCAGGAGTTTGAGACCAGTTTGGGCAACATGGCAAAACCCAATCTCTACAAAAATACAAAAAATTAGCTGGGTGTAGTGGGGCATGCCTGTAGTCCCAGCTACCGGGAGGCTGAGGTGGAAGGATCACTTGAGCCCGGGAGGTGGAGGCTATAGTGAGCTGGGATTGCACCACTGAACTCCAGCCTGGGCAGCAGAGTGAGACCCTGTCTCGGGAAGAAAAAAAAAAAGGTGACCTTATTTGGAAATGGGATATTTGCAGATGTTATTAGTTGCTAAGGATAAGGTCATTTTGGAATAGGGTGGGCCCCAAGTCCAGCATGACTGGGGTCCCTACACGAAGACATGCAAAGCCAGAGGAAGAGAATGTAGTGAAGCGGCCACAAGCCAAAGGACACCAGGAGCTGGGAGGTGCAGGGAAAAGTCCTCCCCTAGAGCCTGCAGAGGGAGCACGGCCCTGCTGGTGCCTCGATTTCAGACTCGTCGCGTCCGGAACTGGGAGAGAATGTGCCTCTGTTGTTATAAGCCTCTCTGTTTGGGGTAAGCTCTACGGCAGCTTTAGGGAACTAATGCATAGACTTTTTTTGTTGTTTGTTTTGAGACAGGGTCTTACTTTATCACCCAGGCAGGAGTGCAGTGGCGTCGTGACTGCAGCCTCAAACTCCTGGGCTCAAGCGATCCTCCCATGTCAGCCTCCCAGGGTAGCTGGGACTACAGGCATACACTACCATGTCTGGCTAATTTTTTTTTCTTTTTTTCTTTTTGTAGAGACAAGGTCTCACTTATACTGCCCAGGCTGGTTTTGAACTCCTGAGCTCAAGTGAGGAACTCCTGAGTAGCTGGGACTACAGCTGTATACCGCCACAGCTGGCTTTTTTTTTTTTTTTTTTTTTTTTTGAGACAGAGTCTTGCTCTTGTTGCCCAGGCTGGAGTGCAATGGCACGATCTCGGCTCACCGCAACCTCCACCTCCTGGGTTCAAGCGATTCTCCACCTCCACCTCCCGGGTTCTAGCGATTCTCCTGCCTCAGCCTCCTGAGTAGCTGGGATTACAGGCATGCACTACCACACCTGGCTAATTTTGTATTTTTAGTAGAGACGGGGTTTCTTCATGTTGGTCAGGCTGGTCTTGAACTCCCGACTTAGGAGATCCACTCGCCTTGGCCTCCCGGAGTGCTGGGATTACAGGTGTGAGCCACCATGCCCAGCCATGCTGGGTACATTTTAAACCCCTGCAAGGGCCGTTAAGGCCTAATCAAGGCCTCCTGGAGGCTGGAGGAGGGGAGGCTGAGTTTGAGGCCTGCCAGAGCAGCTTGTCCTAACAGAAAGGATGCCAGAGCCTGGAGACCTGGGGTAATTCATCGAGCGTCCCTCGGTCTCAGACTCCTCATTTGTCAAAAGCCCCGGGGGGACCTGCCTCAGAGCATCACAGGGAGCCCGGGGAATCCATTGTTCTGCAAGCCAGAGCTGGATCCCGGGTGCAGAATCCATCCAAGCACTCTCTGTGGGGGCACAGCTAGGAGCAGGGTCTCCGGCTTCATTTCCCCAGGGCCCCAGCCTGCGGTGACAGTGACTTGACCCCGCTCCCCAGAGGTGAAAGGTGCCCACTTTGCAGCCAATGGCAATTCCCAGAACCATCCATCTCCCACCACCCCGTGCCTCCAAGGCCGTCGTCAGGGATGAGCGATGGGCCGCCCCTCGCGGACCTGGCCGGGATGGTTACAACAGGTTTCTGCTGCCTGAGTGATGGTGTTTGCACGGCTGACGCCGAGCGCCACTGGGACCCGACAGTGCCGGAAACGAGACTGACAGAGAGCAGAGCGATAAGCACTGAGTGGAAGCTTCCAGAGAGGGAACCGTTACTGCACCCGGGAGATCAGCAAAGGGTGCTGGGGAGGCGGGCAGCCTGGGTGGCCTCGGTGGGGCGTGTCTGCGGAGTGGCAGCCAGGCCAGCTGTGGGCAGGGGGCCGACCCATCCACCGCTGGGCAGCTTTTACAGGCTGAGGGCAGAAGTGGAATTCGGGAGAAATGGACTTGTTTGCAGGGAGCCGGGACCATGCTGTCATGACATACAGATAGCGTGTTTGGGAAGATTCAGAACCTGATTCGAGCCGGGTTCCTTGGAGGCCGCCAATGATGGTCAGGGGTGCAGGAGAGGGAGGGGCAGGAGCAAAGAGGTGCTGTCACCAGGGACCCAGGACAGGCAGGGCTGTAAAGTGCCCCTCACCTGCTGTCACTGGCTAATTTGGGGCCCAGGGTAGCCCCTGTGGCAGGAGGGTTTCCACGTCCCCCCTTTTGGTCTGAGTCTTTTTTATTTTTTTCTTGAGATGGAGTCTCACTCTGTCATCCAGGCTGGAGTGCAGTGACTTGATCTCGGCTCACTGCAGTCTCCGTCTCCCAGGTTCAAGTGATTCTCCTGCCTCAGTCTCCTGAGTAGCTGGGATCACAGGCATGCGCCACCACGCCCGGCTAAGTTTTGTATTTTTAGTAGAAACAGGGTTTCACCATGTTGGCCAGGCTAGTCTTGAACTCCTGACCTTGGGTGATCCGCCTGCCTCAGCCTTCCAAAGTGCTAGGATTACAGGCGTGAGCTGCCACGTCTGGCCCTGGTCTTGGCCTTTCTGGTCCCATTGAAGCTGCTGGGTCTCCTGAGGGTGGAGCTGGTGGGCGCACCTCTGGTGTTAGACCTCCTTCTCTGCCTCCTGTGTTTTACATTGGGACTCTTGTGGCAGCAGGAATTCCTGGATCCCAGCATATGTGGAACCTGGAGTGAGAGGCTTCAGCCCTGTGCCTCAGTTTCCTCATCTGTAGAGCGGGGCTGTAGAGCTCTCTAGGGGCCCACGGGATGGTTGGGATAAACAAGATCATGCGCGTCAATTCTCCAGCCCAGTGCCCGGCACAGAGTCATGGTTCCCTGAAAGGCACCCCGCTCTTATTTTTAGTCATTGTTTCTAATGGGAGCCTATTTTTCTCCGAACTGTGATCTCACAGCAACCTGCTGAAGAGGACCAGGCCTCCCATGTCTGCACTGCAGTGTGGTGTGGCGCGAACTTACTCCTTTGTTATATCTACAAAGACCCCGTCTCTACGTAATGTCCTGTGCATGGTCCTGGGACTGAGACATGGACGCATCTTCTTGGGGGACACAACCAGCACTTGCTTCGAGGTCTGGGACTGGGGAACCCGGGCTGTGGCGGGCTGCACTTCTGCACCCCCAGCCCAGAGCCAGCACCATCTCAGCACCTGACGTGGCAACCCTGTTAGTCCCCACAGTCTCCCTGGGAGGGTGGCATTCTTGTTATCCCCTTTTTACAGATGGGAAACCGAGGCCTGGGGAGCTAACAGTGCTTTTACCAGAAGTCTGACAGCTGGGAGGTGGGGAGCAGGTGACCTCGGGACCTCATGCCCTGACCACCGTGCCTGTGTGCTGCGCAGGAACACCACGCCTCACTGGGGTGGGAGCGAGGTGGGTGCCTGGATCTGGCCCCAGAGGGGCGTGTGGGCAGGGCCGTGCTGGCTGATGAAGGAGAGTGGAACTGGCGGGAGGAGAGAAGCACAGTGTGCACCCCCCGTTTGCTCTGCAGGCTGCAGTTCCTCTCCTGGGGTCCTCCCAGCCTGTGCTCATCCTTGCACGGCACTGAACTGCTGGGGTGTCCTCAGTGCGTCCCCTTCCCCACCCCCCAACACACATGCACAGATATATACACAGACATATACATGCACAGACATACAGACACACACGGACACACAGATACCCATACATACAGATGAACATATACACACATAGACACGTACACACATGCACATACATCTAGACACACAGACACGCACAGACACACAGATGCCCATGCATACGGATGTACATATACATGCATAGACATGTACACACATGGACAGACACCATACGTACCAACACAGACATACACAGAGATACATGCATGTACACAGACATCCATGCATATAGACTCACGCATATACCCACATGCATACCATACATATGTATAAACACACACGTGTGTATATATGTACATACCACACACATCTACACATGCACACATACAACCTAGACAACCACCACACTCACACGTGTATACACACGTCAGCACACAGTGGTGGCTGTGACAGCAGGGGAGAGGGCTGGGGTCCCCCAGGGCCTGGGAGCTTTCACCTTTTTCGACTTGGGCAGTGGTGCAGCTGGCCAGGGGTGGCACAGGCAGGCCTCACTTGGGCTCCAGTTGAAGGAACAGCTGTCTGCCCTGGCCACCCTGCCCCCTGCAGAGTGGCAGGGCCATTGTGGTTAGAGCAACTTGCACCTGGCCTGGGCTGACAGGCCGTGAGAGGCATCGCACAGACCAGGGAGAGAAAATGCCAGCTCCAGCAATTGGAAGCTTGATGCCAGAATGGGGAGACGGGCAGGGCTGGGGCCACCATGTGACCTGCATTTGGTGGAAGGCAGGGCTTTTTCCAGGAGGAGCTGAGGCCAAATGGGAAATGCAGGGGAGAGAGACTGCAGGTTCTGAGCAGAGGAGGAAGCCGCTTGGTATCCCCTGAGTATAAGTAGGACTCTAGGACTGGGACACTCCTGGGAGTGGCTTCTGAGGCCAAGACCTGGGCACAGTGAAGTTCATAGGATCTGTGGCATGAAGGACAACCCAGATTGGCATCAGCGAGAGGGCGCCTGCCAGCTGTCACAGAGAAGGCAGGAAAGTTATCTTTAAGAAAGCACCTCAATGTGAATGTACTTAGTATCCCAGAACTGTGCGCTTCGAGATGGCAAAGATGGCAAATTTTATGTGCATTTTACTGCAATTAAAAATAATTTTTAAAAATTTATGTAAAAGGTACAATTTCAACCCACCCTCCAGTACCATTTTATACCTCAGCCTCCAAACATAAAACGATAACATCTGTTGCTGGCACAGTTGTGGTGAAATGGACAGACTGTTGCAGCCCGAGCGTCATGTACATGGGAAAAACCTTTTTGGAAAAGCAAAAAAAGGCAAAAGTGGAAGTAAGACCCATGGAGATGTTTCTTCATTTGGATTCCAGAAATCCCATGCTGGGGAATTTATTGTAAGAAAGCAAGTCATAGCAAACAGACACAAATGGGGGTATGCAGATGTTTGTTTCTGCAGTAAAATCATGGGACCACCCTAAACACCCCACCACAGACCAGTGGTGTTAGTACCGTGGAATATTAGGGCCCCTTCCGTATCATCCCCAGTATTGCAAGAGCTAGAAAATAACAGGCTGCCAGGTGCAGACCGAGGCCTGCTCAGTCTGGAAAAGGTTTGTTCTTTTTTCTCCTCCTGTGCTTCTGGGGAAGGGAAAAACAAATGGGAATGTGTGTTGTAGTTCACGTGGATTTCCTGCAAACCTCCAGAGAAGTGATAAACAGATCTTTGCATCCTGGTGCTGGCTAATTTGTTTTCAATAGGTTTCAATCAATTACGTGTGGTCTTGGGGAAGGGGAAGTGCACCAGTAATTGGCTAAAATAAATCACTCGGCACTTCAAAAGCAGCTCTCCACTGAGATGTGCACAGCCCAGCCTTCGATTCCTAATAAACAGGCGCATTTGTCCCCCACCCCCTGGGTCCCTGAGCTCCATGGGAACCGAGCACCAAGGGTCTGGGAGGAGGGGCACGTCGTGGCAGTGATGGATTTGGGCACGCTGCAGAGGGCACCCGAGTGGGGTGTGCCAGGGCATCGGCCAGCCGCTCTGCCCCCTCCTCCTCCATGTCACCCCCTCCCCCCTTCAGTGTCCCGTGGCTGCAGACACAAAGTACCAAAACGGGGAGGGGGGGGTGCGGGGGCGCTTAAAAACAGCAGAAATGTGTTCTCTTATGTTGTAAAGGCCCGAAGTCCCAGATGGAGCTGTCTGCAGAGCCATGCTCCCTCTGAAGGCCCCAGGGAGGATCCTTCTTCGCCCTCCAGCTTCCTGGCAGTCTCTGCCTCTGTCAGCACGTGGCTGTCTTCCCTGTGTGTGTCTGAGTCCCTTTTCCTCTTCTTCTGGAGACTCCAGTCTTGGGATTAAAGGCCCACTCTACTCCAGTATGGCCTCTTCTTAACTGATATCTGCAAAGATCCTGTTTCCAAGTAAGATCACACACACGGTTCTGGGATTAGGACTTCACCTTTTTTTTTTTTTTTTTTTTTTAAGATGGAGTCTTGCTGTGTCGCCCAGGCTGGAGTACAGTGATGCAAATCATAGCTCACTGCAGCTTCAAACTTCTGGGTTCAAGCGATCTCCCGCCTCAGCCTCCTAAATAGCTGAGACTACAGGCATGTGCCACCATGCCCGGCTAATTTTTAAAAAATTTTTGCAGAGACTAAGTTTCGCTGTGTTGCCCAGGCTGGTCTTGAACTCCTGGCCTTGGCAGTCCTCCCACCTCGGCCTCCCAAAGTGCTAGGATTACAGGCATGAGCCACCGTGCCTTGCCAAGACTTCAGCATATCTTTTGGAGGTCCCAGTTCAGCCCACAACACCCGCTTTTGGGTGAGAACCGCCCAGGTCAGCCTGCCGCCCACAGATGCTACCCCTTGGCTGTGTGGGTTTAGAATGGGAACCCACCCCCGACAGGGCCCTGCCTCCTCCCGTCATTCTCCAACACTTGCAGACTAGACCTCCTTCACACGAATAATTTTATTTCTGAATTTCCATCAGGGCCTGGCAGAGCTGTCATCTAAGAATATTTTGTGGGGGGTGAGGTTGGAGGGGCTGCTCTCCTCACGGGAGGCTCGGCAGGGGAGCTGGATGCCCACCGAGAGCTCTCTCTGGCAGGAAGATCCTGGGAGGAGGGGAGTGGGTGGCAGGGGCACTCAGTGGGGGTCCGTGGGACGGGGCTGTGCTGGCTGCAGGCGCTGAGCCCGAGGGAAGGCAGCTGGAGGTTGAGTGAGGTGGGATGGAGCTGCCCGGCCGAGCTTGGGGCAGCCAGGGGGCCATATGGGCTGAGTCCCGAGAGAGCCTTGGTGACGCCTCGTGGGCGGGGCTGTAGGACCTGGATGTGCACGGTGGAGTTCGATCCTGGCAGCTTCCCTGGGAGGTCAGCCTGTGCTGTGGGTAGTGCCGTGGGTAGCGCAGCTTCATGGCCCTGCATGTGCCACCCTAAGCACCATCAGCTCGTCTGCTCAGGACAGCTCTCAGGAGGGAGGAAGCAGGATTCCTCCCATTTTACCAATGGGGAAACTGAGGCTCAGCAGGGAGCAGTCTGGTTCCAAAGTTCCCACTATTACCAGTGTACCCTGCGGCCGTGGAGCCAGATTCTGAGGGCCTTCCCGAATTCAACCGGGCCTGGGCCAGGCCTGAGCCAAGGCCTCCACCTGGTGGTCCAAGTTCTTGGCCTGTGTCTGCCATGATGGCTGCGAGGCCTCTGCTCTCGAGAGCATGAGCTAAAAGAAGCTGGAGAAGGAACCCTACAGGGTCAGAGGCAAGGACACCCCCGACCTGCAGGGCAGCCTGGGGTCAAGATCAAGGAGCGAGCTGGGCAGGGCCATCTTGGTGTCCGTGGAGCCGGGAAGGACTGCATTTACTCTGGCTTCTCCAGGGATTCTCTGAAACTTGAGCAAGGTCAACCTGGCCTGGAGAGCAGCAGTGGCCCTGGGGGACCTGGAGCAGGCGGGGGGGTCAAAAAGAGCTGCCTGTTCTAGGAGGCCAGGGCCGGGTCCTCACGGAAGGCAGAATGCACGGTGGGAGGAGGATTATCGGAGGAGACAGGCAGGGTCCACGGCTGGAGGGCGATGGGGGTAAGAAGGCTAGGAAAGGCCCCATGAGGAGGCCACACTGAGCTTGTGTTTGAGCAAAGAGAGTGGCAGGAAACCATGCTGACATTGAGGGGTGTCCCGGGCAGAGGGCATGGCCAGTGTCAAGGCCCTGAGGTCTGAGCTCACCAAGCCCATTGGTAGAACAGCTGTGGGAGCCACTTGCCAGGTTGAGTGAGACACTGAAGCCAGGATTTTCATTCCTTGTGACTTTCTCTAGCATCTGGGGGTCACTGCACAGGTGTCTCGGGGAGGGTCAGCTGCCAAAATGACCTGGTGGAGAGGCAGCCCCAGGTGGGAAGGGGGTGGGCAGGTGCAGTCCCTCCTGCCTTAGCTCCCCAGCCTCCACCTGCCCTCAGCTGCTGCTCCTCCTCCTCACCCTCCTCCTCCTCACAAATCATGGCCTCCTAATGAAGGACCTCGGCCTTGAGAGAACTCTGGGGCCTCTTGCTCTGAGCCAGGTCAGAGCCTCTGCAAAATTACAGCTGTGAGACACGGCGAGGGGAGCGGGGCCTCTGGCCCTGCTGGTAATTACGGCCCATGGAGCTCTGATTGCCGCAGTCCAATTAATTAAACACGGCAGCGACCCAAATTATGATCTCTTGCCTCGTACCAAGCAGTATTTTTAACCTTAACTGTCGGGGCTGAACTTAAATTTCCTATCTGGACAGAAGTGTCACCCGAGGGAGAAGGAGGCAGTGTCGAAGCAAACCTCGCCGATGACAGACCCTGTAATTAGAAACTGTAGTGTCCCCGAGACTGGTCTTTAAAACTGTCAGAAGCCAAGCGGCCGTCATTTGATACAAGACTATCATCACCCGTGAACCCATTAGCTGCAGGTAAATAACATATTATGCCGGGGACAGAAAGCAGCCAGGATGGGGAATTCGCCGGTGCTTAATTAGGACCGGCAGTGCAGAAGATAGATGGTCTTCCTTCTTGCTCCCTTCATTAGGAGGGAGGGTCAGGTGTGGCGGTGGTCGCCGGAGCCCGGGCTGCTGACCCTGCAGAAAAGCGGCATCCACTGCCCGCCCTCTGCCTCCCGCGGTGCCGCCCACACCTCTCTTCCAGGCCTGTGTTTACTGCTGATCCCTACCCGCTGGTAGTACTCTACAGGACCCCATGCATGACGAGAGGTCAGGTGGAAGAGGTACCCCACTCAGCAGAAGGCGTCTTGCATCTTGGGGAGGTGGGCTGAGGGGGGTGGGTGTGAACCCTCCCTGAGGGCCGCCCCCAAAGCCCACGATGTAAGGTGAGCACTGGAGTGTTTGCAAAGCCTGTTGTGAGCAGGTGCGTTTGGACCCATACTGCGGGCCACACACTGTAGAGGCCGAATTGTGGAGCCCTGTTCTGGAAAGGTCTTTTGAGACCCAGAGGTCTGGCTTTCCAAAGCTGGGTGTGATGACAGCTGCAGCCCGCAGAGCGGTCACAGGGGCACACACATGCGTGTCTTCTGACTCACCAGCCACCCGATGGCTATTTTAAGGTGTTTCCAGGTAGCATACGGTTCGCGTGAAACCCACGAGTCTTTGGAGTCTGGGCTCAGGGACAGTTGGGTTAAATAGTGAGTGATTGCCACATAGTTAGAACTGGGAAATAAAGAGATGAAAGAAAACAATTTTTAAATACAAATAAGAAATTTAAATAAAAAAGAAAAAACTGGCAAGTGAGCCAATTTAGATACATATTAAGTAAATTTATTTGTCAGGATGTCTGGGGCTACAGGTTACAGAAAACCTTGACTCAAATTGGCTTAAACCATCTGGGGATTTTTAATGTCGCAGAATAGGGGGTACAGAACTAGGACGGATGGGGGGTGCTCCAGGCCGGTGGCTCTGGCCTTGGCTCTGCCCTCTGCGTGAGCATCATCCTTGGCCTTGCTTGTTGGTGCATGAAGAATTTATAGGAAGGTGAAGGTCTGAAAGGAAGTTATGACGGTGAATTCACTGCATCAAGAGTTCCTTCTGGGCCGGGCGCGGTGGCTCAAGCCTGTAATCCCAGCACTTTGGGAGGCCGAGACAGGCGGATCACGAGGTCAGGAGATCGAGACCATCCTGGCTAATACGGTGAAACCCCGTCTCTACTAAAAAATACAAAAAACTAGCCGGGCGCGGTGGCGGGCGCCTGTAGTCCCAGCTACTGGGGAGGCTGAGGCAGGAGAATGGTGTAAACCCGGGAGGCGGAGCTTGCCGTGAGCTGAGATCCAGCCACTGCACTCCAGCCTGGGCGACAAAGCAAGACTCCGTCTCAAAAAAAAAAAAAAAAAGAGTTCTTTCTGTTCCCAGCCATTCTCCTCGTCACCATCACGTGTGCACACACATGCGCACGCACACACAGCCCCACGTGACCCAGCACTCCCATCCCTCACCCAGGCCGAATTTGCCTTCTCCTACTCGGGTGTGGATCCTGGTTTGTTGAATGTTGGGCCTGGCCGTGACATGTGCCTAGGGATGGACTTTCTGGCACCCAGGGGAGGATGGTGCTGTGGGTGGGAGGTGCCCCGAGAGCAGGGTGATGGGGTGATGAGCTTCTCCATCTGCCGATGTTCATGTCACCTGAGGCCTTTCCCTCACCTTTCAGGGCCTGCCACGCGACCAGGGGCACCTGAGGCCACTTCCAGCCCCAACCCCCCATGAGCCTGGGAGTCCCACCCGGGAGGCCCTCCACACATGCCCACATCAGTCACAGCGAGTGCTCCTGGGCCTGTGACGGTGCCTGTCACTCTGCCTGGGGACTGGGGAGGGTCACACAGGATGGTCCTTAACTGATCTTACAAAGAATTCAAAATGGAGCCCAGGCCCTGGGAGCATGATTTTAAGGTGCCGCTGTGGTGTCAGACCCACCATTCCAGTGCCAGCTCTGCCACCTGTGTGGGCATCAGTGTCCATCGCTGTGAAATAGGACATTACAGGGCAAAGGTGGGAGTGTCGGGGGTACATGTGCTCGGGGTCTGGTGTGTATAGACACCCCAACACATGATTGTGATCATGATCACAGAATCTTCTGGAAACTCTGCCTCCCTGGAATTAAGGACAAAAGGTAGGCTGGGTGCAGTAACTCACACCTGCAACCCCAGCACTTTGGGAGGCTGAGGCCAGGAGTTCAAGACCGGCTTGGGCAACATAAGGAGACCCCCGTCTCTATAAAACATAAAAGTAAACTAGCTGAGCCTCGTGGTGCAAACTACTTGGGAAGCTGAGGCAGGAGAATCACCTGAGCCCGGGAGGTCAAGGCTGTAGTGAGCTGTGACTGCACCACTGCACTCCAGCCTGGGGGATACCCTGTCTCCAGAAAAAAAAAAAAAAGACCTGGTGCTGCCCTAAACATCTCTAGTTTGTGTGCAAGTTTGGAGTGCCTCGTGAATGCCAGGTTCCAAGAGGGAATCCACAGTGAGTCCAACCGGGGAGCTGACCTGCAGACACCAGCTGTTGTGAGCAGTTGCGCTGCAGAGCTTCCTATGGTAGCTCCGGCCAGCAGAACTTCCTGCATCCATGGAGCAATGTCCTGTGTCTGGTGTGTCCCTGACGGTCACCGCCAGCCACATATGGCTCTCCAGCATTTGGAATGTGGTCCGTGAGGCCCAGGAACCAAATTTTTCCTTTGATTTTATTTCAATAATTTAAATATAAATAGCCACATGTGGCTACCGTATGGATAGCTCGGCTCTATTTGGGGGTGGGGAGGAGCAGGCGCGTGGGGAAGGCGCAGCTGATGGATGGCGTCCAAGCGTGGCCCTGAGGGATCTGGTGGGTCCACCAGGGAGGGAGAGAAGGGTTATTCCAGGAAAAGGGGACAAGACAAGCGAAGAAGGAGCCAGAAGAGCAGGGCCTGTTGGCGATCAGGGGAGCTTCTGGAGTGGCTGGTGCAGAAGACGTGTTTTGAGGATGGAAGAGGAGGTTGGCCCAGGTAGTGGAAAGCGCACTCTCATGGGTTGGGTGTTTTCTTGTACGTAGAGCGGGTGTGTTTTCAATGCATTTCAACCTGGGGAGGTGGGGGCGGTGCTATAATCATAAGAGCTGCTAACATCGATTAGCCCTATGCCAGCCACTATCATTCATTCATTCATCAGCCAGTCCGTGAGCTCCTGCTACCTGCTGGGGGAGGTGATTATAGCAGACGAAGCCTTTGTTCCCCCAAACCTTACAGCTTAGTGAGGGGACAGTGCTAGCAAACCCAGCAATCGCTCAGCCACCCTCCTCTGTTGAGCCAGGGAGGACCCGACAGCCCCCTCCTTCCAAGGCATGGTCCAGAGTTGCACACACGCCACCCCACACGAGCTTGGAGTCCGTAGCCTTGATAGCCTGCAGTGTGCCGACCAGTGACTCTGCCTCCCTCCTGGGGTAACTGTGTGGGGTTGCAGCTTCTCCGGAGTGCGTTATGGTGACATATTTGGTTGGCGTGGCTGTGTGGCTGAGAAGATCCATCAACGGGCGTCCTCGATGCTCGCCGGCCCTGAACCACGTTTTAATTTGCCAGTCTGTGGGTTTCCTATCCACGTATTCATCTAGATTTGTGTCAAGTGAGATTGCTTTTGTCTTCTCTGCCTGCTCGTAAATCCCTCTGCAGAGCTCCGTCCTCAGCATTCTGCTTACGTGGTATCCGGTTTGGAAACTGAGCAGGGGGCTGTGGTAGGCGACCTCACAAGGCCAAACCCCACTCGTCCCTCTCTTCCTCTGGCCTCAGCCAGGTCCCTGGGCTGGGGTGGGGAGGGCAACCCAGAAGCCTGGGATTCCCATTTGGGACCGCAGGCAGGGTTACTTCTCCTTACCCAGTGGGTGCTGCATTCATCTGTTGGGGCTGCCATGACAAAATGCCACACACTGGCTTGAACCACAGAAATCCACTCCCTCGCAGTTCTGGAGGCCAGGAGCCTGAAGTCAAGGTGTGGGCAGGGTTGGCTTCCTCTGGGGCCTTTCTCCTCTGGCTGCGGGTCTGTGTCCACACCTCCTCTTCTCATGGGGACACAAGTCCTATTGGATTAGGGACACCCAGGTGACCTCATTTGACTTTAATCACCTCTCCAACGGCTCTGTCTCCAAATGCAGTCACATTCTGAGGCCTGGGGGCTGGGATGTCAGCATATCCGTTTTGGCAGGACATAAACCAGCCCATAATAGGTGTCATTTTCCCTCTTTTTCAATTTGAAATGGAAGCGTCATATTCATCAGAAAAGTTGCGAGCACACACGTCGTGTGTTTCTGTGGGCTGAGCTCACTATGTAATGGGCCCCTGCTGCAGGGGTGCCCAGGTGTGCCCAGCCCCCAGAAGCCACCTGCTGATGGATGGGGGCTGAGGTGGCCAGTGCCCCAACTTCTAAGCCCATCAGTTATCTTTTTTTTCTTTTGAGATGGGATCTTGTTCTATCGCTCAGGCTAGGGTGTAGTGACTCGATCTGAGCTCACTGCAATGTCCATCTTCGGGGTTCAAGTGATTCTCATGTCTCAGCCTCCCGAGTAGCTGAGATTACAGGCACGCACCACCATGCCCAGCTAATTTTTGTATTTTTAGTAGAGACAGGGTTTCACCATGTTGGCCAGGCTGGTCTCAAATCCTGACCTCAGGTGATCCACCCGCCTCGGCCTCCCAAAGTGCTGGGATGACAGGCAGGAGCCACCGCACCCAGCCTCCCTCACTTATTTTTCGGAACAGATGATGTTCCAGAGTGACATACGCAGGTAGCTTCTACCCAGCCCCTGCTCTGTTTCCGCACCACCAGGGGCGAGAGGTGAGTTGGGACTGGATGGGGAGGAAGCCAGCAGCTCCAGAAGGAGCACACGCCCTGGAGGGCTTTGTAGAGAGCCAGGGGGACTGTCTGTGAGGGGTGAGAGGCGGTTGAGCTTCAGCCTGAGCCTCCAGCCGTCCGTCGCCTCAGCTGTGGCCTGGGTGGGTGTCAGGGCAGGACCCGCAGCCTTTAAAACATCCTCGGCGAGCTGCCTCGTGGACACGTGGCAATAGTTACCCAGACACAGCCTCGAAGGGGAGACTGCCCCTTGCTCGATATGCTGGTGGAAGCTGCTGTGCTGGTCGGTTTTTCTGTAGAGACTGAAATTAGCAGGAAGCTAATCATGCTTTGTCTTTTACCTTGAACTTTACATCCAGGAGAAAGGTCTGTAACTGTGTGCCCAGCCTGGTGTCAGGTCTTGGGGGATGTACAGACGTGTGTGTCGGGGTCTTTCCCCCTCGGCATATGTGCACTGGGTGGGCACACATGGTTCACTGGACAACGGCACTGCTGGTCACTGGCGACTGGCTGACTGGGACACAGTGGGTATGTCTGGTAGGGCTGGGCAAAGGTGGGAACATCAGGTGGAGGGACTTGAACCAGGACCTGAGGAAGAGGAAGGATCCAGGTAGCCTCTGTAGAGAAGAAAGGCTTGCCTGGTGAGGGGCAAGACACGGACAAAGGCTGGAAGGCCGGGCAGAGCGGGGTTATCGTGTGACGGAGAAAGTGGCCTGCCCCCATGATGGGCGTGTGGGTATGTGTGGGTGCACATGGAAGCGAAGGGACAGGAAGGGTTGGATCCATGCCAAGGACAGCTTTTGGTGGTGGTAGCAAGGGTCCTGGCCATAGGAAGTCAGTGTTGGTGGTGGACCAGGGCTGGGGCCTTCAGAGGCTGCCTGAGCCTAACTCGGAACAATGGGGGGGTGGCTGGCTCCCATCTGGTGTCCTGTTCATCTCAGGAGCCCCCAGCTCCAGGTACAGATACGAGGAGGCCAAGACCAAGGCCAGAGCCCTCCCTGCCAGCTCCAAAGTACGAAGGGGTCATCATCTCGGTCACCCACCTGGAGGGTCCGAGCTCCGTTTGGCCAGCGACCCCTGGCCCTGGTTGTCATCAGCTTACCCGGTGCTTTGCGAGTGCCTGATGACTATGGAGTGACATTGAATGGAGAGGCCAGGCGGCTCCATCTGAGGGTGTGTGCTGGTCCTGAAGGCCAGTGTGGGGAACAAGAGCAGACTGGCCATGCTGGGTGCGGGACATATGTGCTGTTAACAGCACACCTCGGCTGCCTGCCTGCTCCCTGACTGCGTGCCGTGAGCCCCATTCGTGAGGGTAAATGTGTGTGTGTGAGTCCCTTCCTTACCTCTGTCAGAGACTGTGGGAACCTTGGAGGTGTTTGGAAGGGAGAGGAGACCCCCCCCCAGCCCCCACGTCCTGATCCCTTCGTCCCCTGCAGACGGTTCCTCTGACAGAAGCTGACAAGAGCCATTTCCAAGATGGATTGATTCAATTTAGCACAAATTTTTGCTGGATTTGGTGACGTATGGCTCCCTGTTGGAACCGCATTGAATGTGACTCCAAAGAGAGAGGCTTCATTAGGCCAGGCAGCGCTGAGCAGGTGGGGCCCGGGGGGCCGAGCACCCCCACGCCGCCACCATCAGTTGCACCCGCCCTGGAGCCCCCAGGGCTCCCTGCCTGCCCCTCGGCTCTCCCATCATTAGGGGGCCGCTCAGCTGCTCAAAAAGAAAATGCTTTGTGAGCCGGCTTTTCATTATACTCCGGGGGCTGAATTTCCATTTTATTCCCGGAAGCAAAGTTTTGCTGCCACGAGGACCCCACTGTGTGAGGCCCAGCACGAAAGACTCCTTCTTCTGGGCTGATAAATTCTTAATGGAGCTGCACTCCAGCATCCCCCGGCTCCCCCACCGCTTCCCCCAGCCCAGGACCAGGGCCCCAGCATGTGTGGTGTGTGTGTCGAGTGTGTGTGCGCGTCGGTGTGGCCTGCATGCACCCGCCTTGATGGGGGCACACATGGCAGCCTTGCTTTGTGCCTGCAGCTGTGTGTGAGAGAACAGGCCCTGGGCTTGGTACCTCAGCAGGGGCCGGGGCTGTTTCCGAGGCTCTCTACTGGAAAACACTGGAAGGGAGGGGGAACCCAGCCTTCTTAGGGAGGCAGCCCCCCAAGTGTGGTGCATGTAGTTTTGGCCTTGTTGTAGGGACCCCTCCCACTGCTCCTACCTAGGACGTGTGAAAGTCAGAGTTGCCCCTGGAACCCCAGAGCCCCCCACGACCCCTGCAGGCCTCCTGCTCAACCTGCTCCCTGCACCATATGTCCTACTCCTGCCTCACAGGCCTCATGGCTCCAGCCTCAGGGCCTCTGCACCTGCCGTTCCCTTTCCCTGGCGCACTCTTCCCAGGTCTGCACAAGCTCATGCTCCTGGCTCCTCCTTTATCCAAAAGCAACCAACCTCGACCACTCTGTCAAAAACTGAGTCAAAAAACACCCCGTTCCTCTCTGGCTTCATTTTTGCACTTGCATGCATTGCTGTTTAGCAGCTCGTACCCGTAAAGCTCCATGAAGACAGGGGCTGTGCTCTGTTTCTTCACTCCTGTGTTCCCCGTGCCCAGAGCAGTGCCCGGCACTCAGTAAACGTTAGACGGATGGAGGAGATGCTGACCGAGTGCCTGGCTGACTGTGGCCATCTGAGCTGGACTCAGAGAAGCAAGAACCTGGAAGGCTTTTCCCTTTGTATGTGTGGGAGGCTGAAAAATGCCTCCCCACTCCAGACTGGGCTCAGTGGCTCGCGCCTGTGATCCCAACACTTTGGGAGGCTGACGTGGGCAGATCCCTTGAGGCCAGAAGTTTGAGACCAGCCTGGCCAACATGGCAAAACTCCATTTCTACTAAAAATACAAAAATTAGCCGGACATGGTGGTGCACATCTGTAATTCCTGCTACTCAGGAGACTGAGGCACAAGAATGGCTTGTACCCGGGAGGCAGAAGTTGTAGTGAGCTGAGATCGCACCACGGCACTCCTGCCTGGGCAACAGAGTGAGACTCTCTCAAAAACAAAAAATGGCCTCCTGGCCACACGCGGTGGCTCACACCTGTAATCCCAGCACTTTGGGAGGCAGAGGCAGGCTGATCACCTGAGGTCGGGAGTTCGAGACCAGCCTGACCAACATGGAGAAACCCCGTCTCTACTAAAAATACAAAAAATTAGCTGGGCATGGTAGTGCATGCCTGTAATCCCAGCTACTTGGGAGGCTGAGGCAGGAGAATCGCTTGAACCCGGGAGGCAGAGGTTGTAGTGAGCCAAGATCGCGCCATGCCCATGTCCCGATGCCCTGAACCTGTGTATGTGACCTTATTTGGAAAAGGGGTTTTTGCAAAGGGCATTTAAGTTAAGGATTTGGAGATGAGATTATCCTGGAGTATCCAGGTGGCCTAAATGCAATCTCAAGTGTCTTCAGAAGAGACAGGCAGAGGGAGATCTGAGACACCCAGGGGCTGGAGTGATGCAGCCACAAGCCAAGGAACACCTGGAGCTCCAGGAACTGGAAGAGGCAGGAAGGAGCCTCCCGAGGGAGCAGGGCCCTGCCTCTGCCTTGATTTCAGCCCAGTGCTACTGATGTCCAACTTTTGGCCTCCAGTTCTATGAGAGAAGCTATTCTGTTGTTTTAAGCCACCGCAGGGCAGAGACCCCTGCAGGCTGCTTGGAGGGCTCTCATCCCCAGCCTCTCCCACTGCTCTGTAGTCGGGGTCTCCATGCAGGAGTGGGGGGAGGTACGTCGCAGTGGTGTGAGGGTCGGAGGGTGGATGCAATGTGTGGGTGGGGGCAGAGGGGAGAGAATTGGCACAAGGTGTGGGGAACACTGTTCTGCCAGTCCACAGCCTGGCTGGGCCCACCATGGTCCTTATTAAATCTTGGCTGTGAGGCAGGGGTGTGGCCCTGAGGACATCCTTGGGCTCAGCAGAGCCCCCTCAACACCAAGCCTGGACCCAGACAGTATTCACGGGAGTTTTGACCCAGAGGGAACACAGCAGGTAGCTGTGAAGCTGTTAGAGTAGGTAGCAGGACCAGCCAGACCCTGAGGACGGCTGTCGGGCCCCAGGACAGCGTCTTGCACCGAAGCCTGGGTTCTGCAGAGGGGACTCGCTGTGCTTCTGCCAGTACAGCCTGTGCCACCCCCCAAATCCTGGCTGTGCCATCCATCTGCCTCATGGGAACCCCACACTTTAAAGTGCTCACGGGCTAATCCTGCCCCTTCCCCAAGATTTTTTCGGGGACTGCTTTTGATATGTGTGATGTTTTCTTCCCTCTCTTTCGAGGCAAATGGCTGATTGATTGCTTTTCATCTCCTACTTTGAGTAGCTGTAAGAGCTACTTTATATAAACATCAATTACAGGTACGTAATAAATGAAGGGCCCCTCACACCACACGCATTAGAGTCCACTCCGGTATCAAAGCGCTCCCATCACCCGGGGAACGGGAGTGGCGGGGGCTGATTAGCCAGTGATGTTGGTGGAGACAGAAGCTAATTTAATTGCAGGTCCGAGAAAGTCAGGTATAGGGGGACCCCAATCTTGCCTGCGTCTTTCCGGCCTGCTGAATCACAGGGAGAGCTGGGCAGCGGTGCATCACCAGCCTTGGGAGGGTTGGAAGGGCCAGCTACAACCGTGGAGTTCTGCCCACCACGCTTTATCTGACCCTAAACCCCAGCTGCCGGGGGAACTCTAGAATCCCTGAAAACACTCCTGTGCCCTCGCCACTGTCTGCTTTCTTGGGACCCACAGCCTGAGTTCTGAGCCCTGTGGGCGTCTCCATCGCTCTGCTCTGTGGTCTATCAGCCTATCTGGGGAGCTCCTCACTTGGCCCAGCAGGGACCCCTGAGCCATGCCTGACTCCTGCTGCCTCTGTGTCCTGCCTCTCCCTCTCCTGGCTCAGAGATGGCGGCTGGGAGCAAGAACCCGGACTCTGGCCTGTCTGGTTCCTTCTCTCCCTGCTCAGCCACTTTGCAGCTGGGTGACCTAAAGCCACTTTCGTAATGTCTCTGTGCCCCTATTTGCTCCTGAGTATCGTGGGAAGAACAGCCTTCCCACAGTGGTTGAAACAGTGCCTGGAAGCACTAGCCGTCCCCACCATGGGGGCTCCTGCAGCCTACCCCCCTCACCACTCAGGCACGCAACGTCCTCTCTTCTCTTCCCTGTCTGCTGCTCCTCAACCTAAAGACCCATTCCCAGGCTTCACTGGGCCAGCCCCTTCTTTGTCTGCCCAGCTTCTAGAAGGACTTAGGGGAATCTGCTGCCTCCAGGCCTCACCCTCCTCCTCCAGGAAGCAGAAGGAATCCCGCCTGAATGCCCACAGCTCTCCTGGGCCCTACACCTCCTGCCTGCTGCACGGCCCCTGGGCCACTCCTTCCCTGTCCTACTCCTGAGAAAGGGCTGCTCTTGGAGCCCGCCTCCGCCACTCCGCCCCGTATACACTGCAGACCGGGGGGCGGGGGGCGTCCCACATTCCTTCAAACATCGGAATCCCTCCAGGGCAGGGCACGTGTGCAGTGCAGAAATCGGGACTCCACCACGGTGTGTGATACTCCGGGTCAGGGCCCCGGGGTCTGCATCTGCATTTCCACTCCTAGGTAGTGCTACTGCTGGAGTCCTCCCGTTGAGACCACTCCACGTTGGAATCCCTGGGGCCTCCTAAAGAAAACAAAAGAGCCCAGACTCCCCGGGTGATTCCAGGGTACACTGTGGTTGAAGGAAGAGCTGTGCCTTGGGTGCAGAGGTCAGCACTGATCACCCTCCCCGCCTCCCTCTGGAAGACGCCCCTGCCCACCCGGCCCTCCTCCCCTGCTCTCTCGCTCCTCTCAGCTTCCCTCCTCCCCTCTCCCCTCCCCGGTTTTTCCCTTCCCCTCTCACTCTGTCCTCCTCCTCTCCCTCCAGTTGAGTCTCAGGGGAGGAGGGCCAATAACCCGCAGGCCTTCCCTGAAAACAGCTCTGCACTGCTGCCTGCGTTTCCCCTTTCAGGGAACCGCCCCCCGTCCCTTGTACCCTCTGAGTCCTGCCCCCAGGATGCCTGCATGCTCTCGAGTCCCTCCAGCAGGGCAGCTCCTGGGGCGTCCTTCACTCTGGAGGAGGGGCAGGCAGTCAGGCCTGGAGGTGGTGGACTTGGCTGCGTAGCCCCCTTGCCTGGGAGAGTGACACCACTGGAAGCTTGGCACGGCCTCTGGGAAGGCAGCCAGCCCCACTCTTCACCCTGCTGGGCTCCTCACACAGGCGGCTGAGCTCAGAGGCTCTGCGCCCATTGTCCCTGGGAAGGGCCTCTGCTGCCAGAAACCTCTCCTTCCAGGATGGAGGTTTCCCAAGTCCAGCTCACACGTCCAGGCCCCGAGTGCCTGCTCTCCGCCTGCCCCTTGCCCCAGGGGGTGGTCAGGGCCTTGGCAGGAGGTTCCTGAGCCCCCAGCCGCTCCTCTCCCCGTCCCTGCAGGGATCCTGGGAGCTGCAGGCCAGGCTGGTGAGTCAGAGGCTTGGCAGGGATGTGTGTGTGCATGCACACGTGTGTGTGTTTGCCTGTACGTGTGTGGGCATGTTTTTGTGTGTTTGCCTGTGAGTGTGGGTGTGAGTGTGCATGCATGTTTGTGTGTCTGCAGGTGTACCCATGGGCACATGTGAATATCTGTGTGGGCGGATGTGTGTGCACATGTGTGTATGAATGCGTGCCTGTGGATGCGTGTGCACACGTGTCGGGGGTGCTCCGCCTCTGGGGAGCCCAGGAGGCGGTCTTGCCGCTCCCAGCGTGCCTCACTTTGACAAACAAGCCCTGATGTTTCCCAATCAGCATTCCAGCTTTCTGAAATCAGTTTCCATCTGCGGGCACCCGCCTCACCTCTGCCCCCATCCCCGTCCTCAGGGGCCTGCACTCCAGCACTCTAGCCTGGAGACAGTGCCTGGGGAGCCAGGAGCTGCCTGGTCTCAGCCCACACTCCCCCGAGGCCCCTCCCGCCAGCCTCCTGGGCCGTGGGCTTCCGTGCTCGGCAGGGTTAAGTAGCGAGCTGGTGGTGGGTGAGGAAGAAACACGAGTGCTTCTCTAGCTTCGGGGCCTGGGGTCACCCTGAGAGTCTGCTGATGAGATCTGGCAGCGTGGTGGGTGGAGGGACGTGGGGGAAGGGCAGGAGCTCAGAAAGAAGGGCCAGAGGCTGGTCTCAGCCTGACCTGTGTCCTCTGAGGACCCTGAGGCGCCAGGGTCCTGGACTGGGCCAGGCAGTTTTCCGTGTGTGGGGAGATTGCCTGAACAGGTCGGGGGGGTGTGGAGGGCGGGGGCTGGAGTTGGAAATGTCCCTGATGCCTTCCAGGACACCTGGCAGCTGGGCTGTGCAGAGCTGAGGTCCCAGGCTAGGATGGGGTGGGGCGGAAACACATTAGAACCCGCTCTTCAGTGGCCCCCAGCACATGTGGACAGAGCCCTTTAAGCACCCCAGAGATACGGGGCAAGAAAGCCTGTCCCCTCCTGCATCTTCTGCCAAGGCCTTAAGCCTGCCCTTCCCCACCGGCTCTGGCCAGTGGGTGTTCCCACCCAGAGCCCGGGACTCCACTCTTTGCTGTCCCAGCACTGCACACACAGGGCAGGGGGCAGGCAGGGGAAATGGCAGAGAGGACATGGGAGGAGGAGGAATAACATGCCGGCACCTGGCTGCAGCCGAGGCTGGGAAGGGAGGCCTGGGGGCAGTGGCATTCTGGGTCTTCAATCCAGTCTTCCCTCTTACCGAGCTTCCCTAGAGCTAAGTCTGTGATCCCTGCTGGGGACAGATGGTTTCACGTGAGCCTCACAGGGACCAGCCCCCTGGAGTACTCACTCCTGGGAGGCCTGGGGAACAGGGTGGAGCTGGGCTGTGATCTGGTGCCAGCACCTGTGATCACAGGACCTTGGGCGGGCTGCTGCTCCACCTGTGACCTTGTAACTGTGACTCGGAGACTGTGCCAGCACCCACTCACCGGAGTTCAAGGGGGTGGTGGGCGACAGTGTTGGAGTGTGGTGTGGCCCAGGGGTGGTGGATATTTCAGCAATGATTGGCTGGGTGCGGTGGCTCAAGCCTGTAATCCCAGCACTTTGGGAGGCCGAGACGGGCGGATCATGAGGTCAGGAGATCGAGACCATCCTGGCTAACACGGTGAAATCCCGTCTCTACTAAAAAATACAAAAAACTAGCCGGGCGAGGTGGCGGGCGCCTGTAGTCCCAGCTACTCCAGAGGCTGAGGCAGGAGAATGGCGTGAACCCGGGAGGCGGAGCTTGCAGTGAGCTGAGATCCGGCCACTGCACTCCAGCCTGGGCAACAGAGCGAGACGCGAGACTCTGTCTAAAAAAAAAAAAAGAAAAAAAAGAGATTAAATATTCTCTGGAGATCAGCCTGGGCTGTACAGAGAGACCCCCATCTCTACAAAAATTAGCCAGGCATGGAGGATCTCTTGAGCCCAGGAGGTTGAATTTGCACTGAGCCATGATGGTACCGCTATGCTCACTCTACAGGGCGACAGAGGAGATCCTGTCTCCAAAAAAAAAAAAAAAAACCACATTTAAAAAATTACCCGAGACTCAGTTTCCTCAGCTGTAACATTAGAGGAATGAACCAGGAGACGGGCTGGGTTCTTTCTAAGGCCCCCTTACCATTTTTTCCACCTTGATTTGAGGAGCCGGGTGGTATTCGTAGCGTTACCCACTAACCACGGGGTGCAGCTTGGGGCAGGGATGTGTCTTGGTTCTTGATGTTCCTGGCGGGTGGGGGCTTCTGCCTTCGTTGGGGGCAGGCTGTGCCCCCCTCGCTGGGGAGATGAGGAAGGCAGCCTAGGGTTCCACAGCACACAGGGGCCATCAGATGGGTCCCTCCTGGTGTCTCTGTGGGAGATGGGAGGAGATGGGGTACCCTGAGGACACATGCAGGGGCCTAGGTTCTGGCACAGCCGTGTGTCCTTGGTCCTGCTGCTTAACCTCCCTGTGCCACAGCTTTCTCATCTGTGAAATGGGACAATAGAGCTGCCAGTGACCAAGTGAGTTCTGCACATGAAAAACTTCCAGCAGACCCCTGGAGAGAGTAACACATTAGTGCCCGTATGTGTCATCTTGTGTCGGAGTGAAGACACTGGGGCCGCAGCCCAGAAGCTTCCACCTGCTCTCAGGCCTTGTGCTGAAGCCGTTTGCCTGGAGAGAGTGGAAGTGGCTGCCCGCACCGCCCACCACCAGCCCCTGAATCCCACGCTCCCCTCCAGCCCCGCCTGCCTAAGCTCAGCACTCGCCCCCACCTCCAGCCCCGGCAGCTATTTCTCCTTTTCTTTGCTTGTTTTATCTCGCCAGCAGAGCATCTTGCGGTCGGTCATTCCATTTCATTTCTGGTCTTCGGAGAGTGACATTTACATATTAATATTTTCTAAGGGAGCCCCATGCACGGAGCCAGCGTCCATCTCGTGGCCTCACATACTGTGTGGGAGATAAAGCAGGCTCCACCGTGAATAACGACAAGCGGAGCTGCGTGGCCGCAAAAGGCCTTGTGTGTGCCCCTCAGCATGTGGCGGCCTGGCAAGGCTGGTGGAGCGCCCCTCTCCCCTCCAAGGTTTATCTCTGCCCACAGAGGATGTATGCTTTGTCAGGGCCTCTGTCTCCCTGTCGCTTCCAGCTGCCGGCCCCAAGCCAGGCACCAGGGACACGGCTCTTGGCCCATGATGCCCTGACAGGCGCATGTGCTGGAACTGGGCACAGCCGGCCAGCGCCAGCCAGGTTATCACTGCCCTGCAGAGGCTGCTGCCACGGCCCCACCATCCCCAGCCGCCCAGACATCTGCACCTGCTGGCCCAGGTCCAGTGACCCCTCGGTGGGGGGCTTTGGGTGTGCCCCACAGGGTCAGTTGTCTCTGGGTGTGAGGGTCCAAGAGAGAATGAAGGGGGTCTCTGGGTGATGAGGGCGCCCACTGTGGATGAGGCAGGTTCTGGAAGGAGCTATGGAAAGGACCACAGGACGGTGCCCTGACCGCATGGCCAGGACTGTCCTGTGTGCTGTGTCTGCATCATCTCATTTGCTGTGAGATAGTGATGCAACTGTCTGTGTTACATCAGAGGAAACTGAGGCACAGAAGTGACTTGGCCAAGGTCTCACAGCTGGGAGCCAAGGCTGGGCTGCTGAGGGGGCCTTCAGGGTGGGTCACATTCGCTTCTGGCCCCAACTCTGCCTTCCACCAACAGTTGCTCTCTCTGAGATTCAGTTTCCCCAGCTGTAAAACGGGGAAAAATAAGATACACCACAGTCCTGCATGTTATGCATAGATGAGGTTCAGAGTCGGTCTATAAAGCCAAAATGTGGTGTGCGGACGGCCTGGTTTTAAATCACTCAGTGAACAAGGGATGCGCTCTCAGGTATGCCCAGAGCCGCTGCCATGGGTTTAGCGCCCCTGTGGTATAAAAAGGACCTTTCCTTACGCAAGACTGGCACCTGGCACTGTGAGATGCCCATGCAGGAAGGAAAGCCCTGTCTTGCCACCCAGCTCAGGCTCACACCTGGGCCCTCAGCACAGACCTCCGTTTTGTCCCTTGGCTGGCTCATGTTTTTCTTCTCTGGACCTGGATCCAGGCAGGACCATGGTGTTGAGGAGTGCACTCTGGACCCATCTGCCTGGGTTCAGATCCCAGCCCCTCCCTCACCATGTATGACTGCAGATCACTTTCTTTTGGTGCTTCAGTCTCTCCTCTGGACAAGTAGAGTGATGACGCCACTACCTTGTAGGGATCTATAAGGGCTAAATGAGGTACTGGGTATCAAGTGTGGAGACCACTTAGGTTCTAGGTATTTGTAAACATTTTCACCTATGACCCTCATCATCATCACCTTTACCACCATCTGTATCACCACCATCATCACCTTTACCACCATCACTATCATCACCATCACCACCACCATCACCAGTCTCCACCACCATCACCACAGTCCCCATCACCACCATCGTCACCACTGTCACCTTCACCACCATCACCATCATCGTCATCACCAGTCTCTACCAACATCACCTTCACCACCACCACCATCATCACCACCATCACCTTCACCACCATCACCATAATCACCATCACCACCATCACCATCATCATCATCTTCACCACCATCATCATCACCATCATCATCATCACCATCATCACCATCACCACCACCACCACCACCATAGTCCCCATCACCACCATCACCACCATCATCATCACCAGTCTCCACCATCATCATCATCATCATCATCACCACAGTCCCCATCACCACCACCACCATCACCAGTCTCCATCATTGTCACCTTTACCACCATCACCACAGTCTCTATCAGCATCACCACCATCATCATCACTGTCACCACCATTATCACCATCATCACCACCGTTGTTATCACCACCACCAGCAATTGTGGTCATTGTCATTGTCATTCGTGGCTAAGGAGTCAGAGTGCTCCCCTTCCTTCCTGAGACTGGTGCTCTGGGATTCTAAAAAGCCTGGCTGGGGGTAAGGAGCAGGAAGGTACCTTTCTCTCATGCCCTCTATACTTGGGAAAGGGTCCCAGAGGCTTCTCCTTATGACCGACAGTGCTTTGGGGCTTCTGGCCCTTCTGGGTGCATAGAGAGGCCCAGGACCCTGTCTTAGCTCAGGCTGCTATAACAAAATACCATAGACCAGGTGGCTTAACAACAATAGAAATGTACTGCTTCCATTTCTGGAGGCTGAAAGTCCGAGATCAAGGTGCTGGCAGATGAGGTGTTTGGTGAGGGCTCACCTTGTGGTTCATGAACGGTGCCCTCTTGCTGTATCCTCACATGGTGGAAGGGGAGTGCCCTCTAACAAGAGCTTAATCCCATCGTGAGGGCTGCGCTTTCATGCCCTATGCACCTCCAAAGGCCCCAACTCCTCATACCATCACTTTGGGCGTGAGGATTTCAACGCAGGAATTGGGGGCGGGGACACAAACATTTGGATTGTAGCAGACCCCCAAGAGAAGACAAGGAGGGTCTTGGAGGAATCTTTCTGCGTCTGCTCCTATTTTTTTTTCTTTTTTTGAGAAAGAGTTTCACTCTTGTCACCTAGGCTGGCGTGATCTCAGCTCACTGCAACCTCAGCCTCCCGGGCCCAAGTGATTCTCCTGCCTCAGCCTTCCAAGTAGCTGGGATTACAGGCGCCTGCCATCACACCTGGATAATTTTTGTGTTTTTTTAGTAGAGATGGGGTTTCACCATGTTGGCCAGGCTGGTCTTGAGCTCCTAACCTCAGGTGATATGCCCCCCTCAGCCTCCCAAAGTGCTGGGATTACAGGAGTGAGCCACTGCGCCTAGCCCCTGCTCCTATTTTTATTCCCAACCTTTCGGAAGCCAAGACTACCCAACACACACCCACATTCTGTTTTTCTGATTTTCTGCCAGAGAAAAAGGCTTTGTGGATCACAATGGGGACCAGTTTCGGGGAAAGGAGAAACAGGGCAGCATCCTAGGTGCAGGACCAAGGCCCAAGTGGGTCTGGTCCCACCACCCTCTGACAGCTGGCCAGCACCGCCCTGGATGGAAGTGGCTTGGCAGACAGACTGGTCGAACAGGTCTTTGGCTGGGGCTGGAAGGTCTCAGCTGGGGCTGAGGAGTCTTTGGGAGCCCAGCGGGCCGGTTTGTCTGGGTTCTTCATGAAGATCTCAGGCATCAACATGGTCATGCTGACACTCTGACCTCCGGGCTGCACCTCCGTCTTGACCAGTGCTGGAAGGCCTCCGACCCCAGACCATCGATTGCCATCCACCGATACTTGGTGTGATCCCAGGGCAGGGTCAGAGATCAGAGGCACCGGTGCCAGGCCTGGGAGCTGATTTTCTGTTTAGATTTAGAGACATAAACCTGAAGAGTGACCCTGTGCCTGTACTTAAACCTTACCTCACGCTCACCTTTGTAGAGGAGGAACTGGAGCCCAGAGCAAGCTTGTGAAGCAGCCAGGATGGGGTTCAGAGCTCCTTCCTCCGATCCACTGCCATCCTCCCAGCCCAGCCTCTCGGGCACACTGACTCTCCTCCTGCCTGCAGCAGAATCCTGTCCAGGGCCCAGCCTGTGGACTTCAAGAGGCCGGGGTTTCAGGCCCAGCTTTACCTGTGGCAGTTCAGCTCTGGGCATGTTTGGGTTCTCTGTGGACCTCGGTGTCTTCTTCTTTACAGTGGTGTCCCTGAAGTCCCCTTCCTGCTCAGGCATCCTTCCCTTGCCGTCAGTAACGTGTGTTTGCAGCCTCCCTGTCCCTCTGCATTTGAGCATTGGCTAAAGGGATTCCAGCTCCCGCCTGGAGGAGCAGGAATGTGTTGTTGTGTGGAGGGCAGGGGCCTGGTTGTGCGCTGGAGCCGCCCTGAGAGGGGCCAGCCTCATTCTGTCTGAGTGTTCTCACCCCTTAAAACCCGGAGCACGCTGGCGCTCAGGCCACGGGGTCGTGGAGGGCGCCCACATGACTGTTGTAAGATCCTGTGCTAATGACGGCCCGGCCATGCCAACTGTTCCCATGACAGAGCGTGCCAGCGTGAAGCTGGGCTCCACTCACAGAAGCCGGGGCATCTTCTAGCTGGCAAAGGTGGCAGAGGAAACAGCCTCCCACGGGAGCCTCACCAGAGCCTCCTAGAAACTCCAGGAGCCCCCATGGGAAGACGGTCTTTGGAAGCCAGGCAGGCATATCTGGGCAGGTGGCGGCTCCAAGGATTTAATGAGACAATCGTCAGCCCCCTCCCAGCCAGCCTTAATGGATGCTTTATGAACCGGGGCTCCCTCCTCTCCTCCTCCCACAGCCCTGGATGAGTTGCGGGGTTGGCCCGGCCGTGGCTTGTCCAGTATCCCTCTCTTTCCCTGCACTGCACCCTTCCCAACGCCCGCCTGAGCTATGGTCAGGGCCGTCAGGGCTGGGTCAGGTATAAAAGATGCCCACAGCCCAGGGCCCACCCCACAACCCCCAGGACACAGCCCTCCCTCCCCTCCCCAGCCCATCCCTCCCCATGTCCTCCCAGGGTCAGCAGGACTCCCTCCCTGCCAGAGGAGACCTTCCTGCCCACCTCGTCCAACCAATTAGCCTCTGCGTGTCTCGTGAGAATGAGTGGAGCCAGTGGTGCTGTTCTGAGAACTGCCTGTGCCTCCGGCCGTAGCTCATCTGTGGCTCACAAAGCGGGGATAATTTGCATCCTACTGATGGGGAAACTGAGTCACCTGGCGGTGACATCACTTGCCCAAGGTTCACAGCAGGCTGGCTCCAAGTCTGTGAGTGTGAGGGCGTGAGTGGGTGCTTGTGTGGGTGTCTGTGTGTTGGTTGTACAAAGTGTGTTGGAGTTTTACTGTGTGTATGTGTGTGGTTGTGCTGTGTGGTGTGAATGGGTGTGTGCGTGTGTTGAGTGTGAATGTGTGTTGGATATATGTAGAAGTGTCAGGAGTAAGTATGTTATATATGGGTGTGTGTTGTGTGTGACTTGTGTGCATGACTGTGTGTCGTGACTTTGTGTTTGTGTGTGTATGTTGTATGTGCATATGACTCTGCATGGCGTGTGTGGGTGTGTGTTGTGTGTGTGATTGTGTGTGAGTGTGACTGTGGGCATGTGTTGTGTGTATGCATGTGTGTCTTGTTTGTGTGACTATGTGTGCGTGTGACTGTGTGTGTGAGCTGTGTGCATGAGACCTGTGTGTGTTGTGTGTTTGTGCCTGTGGTTGTGCATGCCCTGTGTGTGTTTGTGTGTGGCTGTGTGAGACTTTTGTGTGTTGTGTGCATGTGGCTGTGACTGTGGTTGTGTGTGCCCTGTGTGTGTGAGACCTGTGTGTGTTGTATGTGTG
>NC_045450.1:70208083-70231242 GCF_002776525.5 Piliocolobus tephrosceles
TGTGTGTGTTGTATGTGTGTGCCTGTGGTTGTGAGTGCCCTGTGTGTACGTGCGTGCACAGGGCATCCTGCCTGTCCAGCAGAGCTCCCTCTCCCACTTTCGTTAAACCCCACCTCCATCCTCTGTGCTCAGGAAGGTGCTGGGTAAATACACTGCCGACTGTCTGATGGAACTGCCTCCGGGTTGGGAGGAGTTGGCCACGCTCCCCAGATCAGGGAGAGTCTCCAGGGACTGAGGAAGGAAGCAGGGCTGAGGAACCCCTGGGAGCCGCCTCCCACCCCACTCCTAGCCCCAGCCCTGGGGGCTGGAGCTGATGCAGTTCCAGGGGTCTGAGGGACAGAGGGGGTCCCTCCTCGTGCCTGCCTGCGCCTCCAAACCTTCCCTGGGTTCCAGTGTCACTGCAAGCGGCCTCCCCGGACACTGGGAGACCCTGAGAGTCTCGGCTGCTTGGCCTGGTAGCTCAGTCTAGGTGTCACGTTTTCCCGGCGGGAGGGGCTGGCCCTCAGGCACAGGGGTCTGGTTCAGAGCCAGCAACACCACAGGGCTCTTGCCTGGTGGGCAGTGCTGCGGGAGATGGGGGTGAACAGGCCCAGGCTGAGCAGAAGTGGGAGGGCGTGGGAGGGGGCAGGTTACGCCCTCGATTTCTGGCCCACTGAGGAACGCCTTGGGTAGGAGAGGGCTTTTGGGGTGATGCTGTTTCCGAGACCCCTGTGTGTCTGCCTTGAGCCCTGACTCCCAGGTGGTGGGGCCAGGGCCAGCTGCTGCAGCCAGGAGCCCCTCATCCCTCTGACTTCCGGGGCGCAGGTCTGGGGGCCGGTGGGGTGCGGGGGACCTACATGTTCAAGCCTCGCCCGTCTGACTCCTGTGCTGGCGACTGCCTGCTGGTGGCTGGCTCTCTGGCTGGTAGTCAGGTGGCCAGGTCTTTGCCCTTTGGATGTCAGCAGAGGTGACGCGGGGTGGTGGGGCTGGTAAGAGCTCTGGCCTTGAGACCCCGGGGCACCTCAGCTGCCATCCCAGTCCTGCTGCTTGCCGGCTCTGTGGCTTTAGGAAAGGAACTCTGCCTCTCTGGGCCTCTGTCTGCTCATCTAGAAGTGGGCCCGCCTGCGGAGCTCAGCGTGGGGTTGCAGAGACCCGAGTGCTCCTCAGTGCCAGCGCGGCCGCCGTGGCTGTGGCGGTTGTCGGATGGGGCCCTGGGTCCTGCAGTCTCCGTCCCGGGGCTGGCCACGTGTGGGAAGGTGAGGGTGGGGTCCAAGGGGAGCCGCGGGGTGCTGAGGCCTCATGCCCTGGGTGGGGAGGCGCTGTCAGCCTCAGCCAGGAAGCCCGGTGTGTGTACACTGTCCTGACCTGTTTGCATTCCTGGGCCAGGAAGCCTGAGGCCAGGCCTGTAATCACGAGGGGGAGAGGGCACCAGGGCCAGTCAGCTTCCCCCGAGGGGCATCTGATGGCCTCCCCATATCCTATATGGGTGGGAGGTAGGGGCAGGACATTTACACCCTAGGGAAACCGAGGCAGCCGGTCCATGGTCCCGGGCTTGTCTGCAGCAGCCCTGCTGCATCTCTGCATTGCTGGGATCTCCTGAGGCCCCTGAGGCCACGGAGGCTGCCATTAGTGAGCCCAGCAGGATTAAACACGACCGAGTGAGTCCCCCCCATGCCCGCTTCCCCTTTCCCCAAACAAACAACCTGCTCCCTGGGGTGATCCGGCCGTCTCACTGGCTGCCCGCAGCTTCTGCTGCAATCAGCCCTCGTGGTTGCGTCACCACGCCTGCTGGCCCGGGGAGTTTCGCCAGCCTCCTGGCCTCCACAGGGAACCTGAGGCCAGTGGGCCAGGGGGTAACTAGCCCCTGGCCAACCCAGTGGTTTCACTGGCCGGGGAGGGCACCTTGGCAGCAGCTGCCCCTCTGCCTGCAGCTGGGCTCCTCTGGCCCACTTGTCCCCCCCACTGATGGTGAGGTGACCGCCAGGGGCACAGACAGCCCCTCTCCTGGGATCAACATCCTTCTACCAGCTGTGGGCACAGTGTGGCTGGCTCAGCCCGAGGGCAGGGCGGCTGTGGGAGAGCAGCTGTCGGCGTGGCTGTCATCTCCCCAGCGTTGGGGAAATCCAGCGAGCTGAGAAGGAGCGAGGTGGCCAGGCTGGCCCTAGGCTTTCTTGTTTCATGGTTTCCCTCCTACCCTGCTCACAATGCCCAGGGCAGGCTGGCAGGCTTTCCTTTGGGGGTCAATACCTCATGGTGTAGGAGCTGACCCCCCAATGGGGGCTGTCACTGCCCACATGCCTGGGGACCGGTTAACATCACAGAGCCCAGAATGCAGAGTTACCCACCTTTAGGGGGCTCCATTTGTCCCTCAAGGGGCAGTGTGTTTTGTGATTAGACCATGGACTTTGCCGTCAGTATGTCTGAGCTCAAATCCTGTCTCCACAGTTGCTAGCTGTGTGACCCCTGACAAGCTGTTTAACCTCTCTGGGCTCCAGTTTCTTCCTATAATGCAGGGGCAGTAATAGGACCTGCCTGCCTAGTAGAGGGAGCCCTGGCTGCCTTGGGCACCTCACCTGTGGCTGAGCCTGAACCCGCGGCCCTCCAGCCTCCCATCAGCCTTTTAGGACACCAGCCAGCAGCCTTGGATTGGCTGCGTTGACTCTGCCAGGGTGGAAAGGCAGGGACCAGCCAGATGCCTTCAGCAAGGGTCCTGGGACCGTTCAACTTTCGCTCTGTCCCCTAGCTCGTGGCTCCTGGGTGTAGACAGTCCCCACCTGGTACAGCTGCTGAGACACAGGCCCCTGAGCCTGACACCTGACTCCCAGCCCACCAGCCAGACGTCTCTTCACCCCACCCTGTGCTCAGCAGCAAAAGCCACATTCCCTGAGTACCTCCTGTGTGTCAGGCCCAGCTCCTCCTCAGGAATTAGCTGGAGAACCCTCTCCACAGCCCCTAGAGATAGGGACTCACTATTTCCTTTTGCCAGCTGTAGCGATGGGGCACGTGGGGCAATGTTGGGGACCCAGGCCATCGTGCCACTGGCCCCCGACCCTCAGGAGCTGCAGAAGTAGAGCGTGTGCCCCACTGTCGGCGCAGGGTGAGAAGAACAGCCAGTCCCGTGCGTGCCAGCAGCCAGGACTGCTGGAATCCGGGCCGTAGTGGTCTGGAAGGGTCAGGCTATGGGGAGAGAGGTGGTCTTCCAGGGCAGGGGCTGCCTGGGAACAAGGCTGGGGTCAGCCAGGCAGGCCAGAGGGATGCAGGGGTGTGCTGGGCAGCACACACAGGGCAGTGGTTATAGGCAGGGTGGGATGTGGGTGGAAAGCAGGGATGGGGAGGGGTGGGACCACCTGCCCACCATCAGAGATCTGGGCAAGGTCTATACCGCCTGCCAGCTTGGCTGCCTGTGACTGCATAAGAAGGAATTCAACCCAGCCACCTCTCCCCTCACTTCTGATGATGGATAAAGACGTCCACTCACTCTCTTACAGGCGACCAGAGCCGATAATTAGCTTTTAACCTGTCCCCACTGTTAACTGGAAAAGGTCACCATTTGTTCCAGGGAGCTGCTAGTGTATAAAGAACTAAACATGGCCAATTTTGTTCGGGATGAATTAAGACTTGTAAATGTAAAATGAGTTCATCTATTTAATTAAGTAGCAGCAATATGGATGTTAAATTAAGTTCACAGTGGAAGTGCCAAAACAGTGTTGTAAAAATATTGTCCCTTGTGCAGGGATTTGGGGAGGGGATGGCCTTCTCCCCGCGTTCGCCTGTCCAGTCAGGATGATCCCGATGAGGCAGTGGCCGGCACCTCACCTCCTCTGTCTTCCTGAGCAGCGGCCTGACTTCAAGCCCAGGGAGCTGCAGCCAGGCCCGTCATGCTTCCCTTCAGGAGGAACCGCTGCCCGGGCTTGTCTCCCTGCTGGTGCGTGGGCGCACAGGGGCTGGCTCCGGCCTCGCCCACCTGTGCACATGCGTGTGTTAAAGGGCCTCCTGTGAGGCGGATGATTGATGGGAAGGCTACTGCCCCTGCCGGGCGGGAGGGAAGCCAAAAGGACCATGCTGAAGAGGTTCGCCCTCAGAAGAACCTCTCCCAGGGAAGAAGCCGGGCTGGGATGAACCAGGGTTACTGAGGAGGCAGGGGTGGAGGATAAGGGCTGCGTGCCCAGAGCTGGGGCGAGAACCAGGCTCTTGACCCTCTTCCCTGCTGCACGGGCATTGCCAAAAAGGCAGTTGCCCTGTGCTGGGGAGGCAGTTACTTCCCACGCACCCGAGCCACGCTGCCCTGGGGAGGGCTTGCAGCAGTGAATGCAGTTCCAGGACCAGCAGCCTGCCCTGGTAGGGGGAAGTGGGGCCGGCAGCCCTGGCGGCGGGATGTGGGGCCGGCCGTGGACTGGGGAAGTGGGCTGACTGCACAGCCTGTGCTCTGGAACAGAGCGCACGGGCTCGCCCACATCGATGGATGTGGACAGCTGTGAATGGCAGCACAGACATATACAGGAGTGACTGTCGAAGGTGGGAGGATTAGCTGGTGGCAGTGGGAACAGAGTCAGGGAATGTTTCCTGAAGTAGGGGATTTCCTCATTGGGTTTTAAAGGATGGATAGGAGTTTGCCTGGTAGGTGGGGTGGAGAAGGCCATTCCTGGAAGAGAGACAGGAGCATGTATACAGTCAGTTTGTTCTCACACTCCAGCAGTTCATGGCAGAGGGAGAGATGAGGATGGCAGCAGAGGTGGGCAGGGGTGTGGGGGGCCTCAGCATCAGGCAAAGCAGCTTGCACAAATCCTGCAAGCAGGGGGGAGGCCTTCAGCCGTTGGCACTGCTCTAACCTGGGTGTGTGGCCGTGAGCTGGACAGACAAGACTCCCACCCCCATGAAGCGTGAGTGCAGTGAGGGCCTCAAACAAAGAGATCAACAGATAAATATGTGTTAGGTTTGATGGTGAAAAGCGATGTGGGGAAGATGTAATGGAGTAAGGAGGATTGGGGGAGCGGGGCAGGGATGGCTGCGTTTTTTGGTTTTGTTTTTTTTTTTTTTTGAGTTGGAGTCTTGCTCTGTCACCCAGCTAGCACAACCCTAGCTCACTGGAGCCTCAACCTCCTGGGCTCATGGGATCCTCCCACCTCAGCCTCCCAGGTAGCTGGGACTACAGGTGTGTGCACCACCACCCCAAGCTTTTTTTTTTTTTTTTTAAATTTTCAGTAGAGATGAGATTTCACTATGTTGCCAGAGCTGGTCTCAAAAGTCTGGCTTTAAGCGATCCTCCCGCCCCATCCTCCTTTTTAAGTGCTGGGATTACAGGCTGACCCACTGCCCCAGCTGTGAGTTGCTGTTTTTTGTGTTGTTTTGTTTTTTAATGGGGTGGTCAGGAAGGGCCTTCTGATACCCTGTGGCAGAGCACAGAAGAAACCAAGGGTGGGGGAGGTCCCATCGTCTGGGGAAGTGCGAGTTTATGCCTCTTGTTCCAACATGATTATTGGTAAAGCCGTTTCTGGTCATGTGGCTGCCTCGTGGAGGAGGTAAGACAGGCAAAGGGAAGAGCTGGTGCAGAGGCCCTGGGGTGGGAGTGAAAGCCAGGAGATCAGCAAGTGGGAGGAAGATAGCTCGAGACCCCAGAGGCCATTGTAAGAACTTGGCCTTTACTCAGAATCAAATGGGAGCCATGGAGGGTTCTGGCAGAGGTACCCACATCTTGGTGGACCAGCCTCCTCAGGCTGCGGTACTGAGAACTGACTGTAGGGGGCGTGGGTGGCAGCAGGAGGCCAGCGAGGCGGTGCCTGCAGTGGTCCAGAGGGGTCGGGCTGGGTGAGACTTGGTCCAATTCAGGATGTGCAGGTGGTTAATCGTGTGTGGGACTGGGGTGGGGGCTGGGGGTGTCAGGCCGCCGGGAGGTTTTCAGCAGAGAAGCTGAGCCATCAGTATGTGGCCAGGAAGGCCACATCAATGACTCCGTGGCAAGCGAACAGCAGTCCAGGAGACAGGGGCAGAGTCTCCAGGTTGCAGCTGGTGGAAGGCCTCAAATGGCTCAGTACTCAGCCTGCAGTCATGTTTTCTTAGCTCCTACCTGGTATTTTATTTATTTTTAAAGATGTATTGCCAGTATTTACAATTAAAAACGAAGAAATTTCTTCCCCACATTTAAACCCCAGAGTTCCAGCTTCTCTTTAAAACTCCTGGTACCCTGGGTCTGGGTCTGCGCTACCCCTTGGCACCTGTTGGGGGCAGCTGAGCAGCGCCTGCTACATCAGAGGGCAGGTGCGCTCTGGTTTGCTCTAGCACCGCCCCCCCTACCCCCACCGGGCCCCTTTTCCTTGTCTAACTGGCCCTCCCAGCACCCTGGCTTTAGGTGTCCCTGGGCTGGAACATGGAGGCCTGTTGGGGGTAGGCTGGGGGAGGGTAGGTGGAGACAGAACAGGGAGGCTTCCGGAACCTCACCGATTAGACCGTCTAGCTAGAGGGCGTTTGCCAGAAAGGCTGTCTTCCTGATTACGGGGAAACAGGACCCAGAATGCTAGGCAGCTGGGAGCCAGGAAACACCTCTGTCCTTTGCTGGCAGGACCAGCTGTGGCCTGTAGGTTAGAAAAGGGGTTCCTCCTCTGTGTGGACAGGCACTGGCAAGATGAGTGAAAGGTCGGCTAGACTTCAGCCTGCTGTTCCCCTTTGCCTAGCCCCTTATGCAGTGCACAACCTGCCCGCATGTACCCAGCATTCCTGCCCTGATTGGAACCAGCTCTTGAAGCCTGGTAGGAAATGGAAGGACTATCTGGAAATCCCTGAGGGTAGCGCCTGCCCTCCTGCCTCTTCTGGCCCCTGATTTCCAGCTCAGCTGTCTGCCTTGGCTCCCTGAAGCCTGTGGAACCATTTAAAAAGCTCCTAACGATATTGATCAATCTCTCTAAAATGGATTATCCTGTTTGCCTCCCAGCCTGACTGGATGCCCTGGGTAAGATCAGAAAGGAATTATGTTAGCCAGAGGCAGAGGGAGCAAGGGCGAGAATGTATCTCCTCCCCGGTGATGCAATCTTATCAGAGCTGAACTTTACTCTCCATCTTGGGATATAGGATACTTTGGGGATGTCGGAAAGAAATAATAATCTTAAGATTTGCAGCCAGCTCGACACTGAGCCAGCAGGGAGGGGTGGTGGGGGTGGAGGAGGCTGTGGCATGGACCATTTTTCGTCAGAGCTATTCCCCGGAGAAATCAAGCCCTTGTAGAAATCCCACTGGAGCCCAGCCTTGGGTGACATGCCTGCGACCCACTCCATGAGGATTACAGCCTGCAACGAGGGCCCAGGGGACAAGTGCGTTCATTAAAATTTGAAACACAAATGGAACACTGCTACCTGAAGCCTCACGGAGCAGCCAGCTGGGGGATCCAAGTTCCCATTAATGGATGGGATACTCAGGAAACCATTACAGCCTGCATGGTGGTTCCTTCTGAGATAGTCGGGTCTCATCGGAGGAGGGAAAATCTGAACGTGACTGAAACCAGGGGAAGCCCTGAGGCCCAAGTGGGGAGGATTCTTTTCTTGCGGCCTCCGTCCCAGGGCTGAGGCGTAGCCCCCTTGGCCGCTCTCTGGACAGCGACTTGCCCCGGCTTCCCTTTGTCTGACAGTTGTTCAGGTTGTCCCCTTGGGCTGAACCCCACCAGGCCTGGCTGCGTGCTGGGAGCAGGGCCTGATCTCTGGCTCCCAGGAGTTGCCAGCCGATGCCGTGCACACACCTTTGCCTCTGGCTTCGTTTGTTTGCCGGGATTCAGACCTCAGTGCAGGAGCTTTATCTGGGAAATGATCTCTGGAGATAACAGGAGAAAGTGGGAAGGGGACATGGGGAAGAGAAGGAGTAATACAGAGGGTGTCCTTTAGCCCCACTGTGGGCGCAGCTCTGAGAGGGCTGGGGTATTGAGCTGCTTGTGCCCATCTGTCCTGTGTCCGGTGAGGCCCTAAACAACACAATCCTGGGGCAGAGAGGTCCGATGGTGGCCGTAGACAGCCGGGGAGTAGGAGCAAGTTGCCCAGGGCTGCTGACCCCTGTCACGGCCCTCGCTTGGGTGGATGGGTGAGCACAGACTGTCGTCCCCAGATACTCAGGCATGTCTCTGTGGTGTCGGGTAGGAGAGAGGGATGAAGGAGCCCTCCTGGAGGGCCTCAGCTGTGCAGGCAGGCATTCTTGGCCCAGCCTCTGCTAAAAGAAACCCTGGAACCCAAGGATGGCCCCGCAGGCACCTTACACAGAATGTTCTGGAACAGTGGCTTTTGCCTGCCCCCTTCCGCCCTGCCCTGGCCCCACACTGCTGTATGGCCTTGCCGGGATGTCTTTTGTGTGTAGTTATGTTTATTCGGCCAAGGGACTTGAAGTTCGAGGAAATGGCGGGGGGCTCCCTTGTTCTGCCCCAGGATGGACCGGATGGCCCTGGGTCCTGAGACAATGGGCGCAGGGAGGGGCCAGGTGCTGGGCGCAGGACAGGAAAAGGACAACTTAAACACAAACCCAACTGTGGACTTGAACTTGGACTGCAGAGACAAGAGACTCTTGGCTGATTGAGACTCTCTTCCCTTTCTCCTGGTGTCCTCAGAGATAACACAGATTCCCCAGGGAGCCGACGGAGACGGGGCCTGAGTAGGGGGGCGGGCAGAGGCAGGACCTGGGTGTCTAGGGAGACAGTAACAGTGACTGGTCTTCAGCACTGGGCTTGCTCTGAGTGCTTTGTATACAGTGTTAGCCTTGAAAAAAGATAGATACAGACACTCCATTTTAATATAGTTTGTATATTGGTTCTGTATATTAGCTTTTTCATCCTCACAACTTTGATAACCCCAAGCATGTATCATCATCCACAATTTTATATGGGGAAACTGAGGCACGTAGGAGTATGCCTAAGGCTGCACAGCTAAAATGTGGTAGAGCTGGGATCATTTTGTTTGTTTGTTTTTGAGGCAAAGTCTTGCTCTGTTGCCCAGGCTGCAGTGCTCTGGTGCAATCATGGCTCACTGCAGCCTTGACCTCCCGGGCTCAAGCAATCCTCCTGACTCAGCCTCCTGAGTAGCTGGAACCACAAGCGTACACCACCACGCCAGGCTAAACTTATTTTTATTTTTTGCAGAGATGAAGTCTCCCTTTGTAGCCCAGGCTAGCCTCAAACTCACGGGTTCAAGCAGCCCTCCTGCCTTGGCCTCCCAGAGTGCTGAGATTATAGGTGTGAACCACCACGTCTGACCTAGCCCTGGGGACCCCTCCTTCCTCATTACTGCCCTACATGCCACGTCCGTGTGTCTGTGGTAGTCGCCCCCCATCCCCCGGCAGTGTTCCTCCCTGCCTGGATTCTGAGCAGAGCCCCCCGGGTCCAGCATCGGGTTGAAGGCAGGATGGGCCTGTGGCTCCAGGTGGAGACTCCGGCTGCTTTGGAGAATTGCCTCATGTGTATTTTGGAGTCATGCCTGTTCTTTTTTTTTTTTTTTTTCCTTTTTGTGGAGAACGGGGTCTCGCTATATTACCCAGGCAGGTCTCGAACTCCTGGGCTCAAGCTATCTTCCCGCCTCTGCCTCCCTGAGAACTGGGATTACAGGCATGAGCCACCGCGCCCGGCACATGCCTGTTCTTATATATGAGGGTGTAGGCAGAGGGCTCCAGAACCCGCAAAGTGCATGTGGCATGAAATGAGCCTCCCCTGCAAGTCCTGTGCCTGTGGCCCCAGGTTTGGTGGTTGTCATCAGCAAACTTCAGGGGCTTGAGATTTTCCCCAGAACATGCCCCATGTATTCCAAAACCAGCTCAAACCAGCCCGCTCCCCACCTCCTGTCCTGCCGAGGTGTCGGCCGCTGCCTGTGAACAGTGTTGATCTGGTCTCCAAGGTGAGGACAGCAACCCAGCAGGCTCTGGAAGAAAATGCTAGAACTCAATTCGTCTTCTGTTTTAGAAGTTTCTCTGTTTGGCCTGGCACGGTGGCTCACGCCTGTAATCCCAGCACTTTGGGAGGCTGAGGTGGGTGGATCACCTGAAGTCAGGAGTTCGAGACGAGCCTGACTAACATGGCGAAACCCCATCTCTACTAAAAATAAAAAATATTAGCTGGGCATGGTGGTGGGCACCTGTAATCGCAACTACTTGGGAGACTGAGGCAGGAGAATCGCTTGAACCTGGGAGGCGGAGGTTGCAATGAGCCGAGACTGCACCATTGTACTCTAGCCTGGGCAACAGAACGAGACTCTGTTTCAAAAAAAAAAGAAAAAAACAAAAAAATTCTCTGTTTGCATATGTGTTACAATGGAGAGATCTTTAATATGTAGTACATAAAAATGACTCCTAAATAAATATGCGTATGTTGGGAGATGGGTGTTCAAAGTATGTTTTTAGCTTTTAATATCAATGTTATTGGCCAGACATGGTGGCTCATTACTGTAATCCCAGCACTTTGGGAGGCCAAAGCAGGAGGATCACATCAGCCCAGGAGTTCGAGACCAGTCTGGACAACATAGTGGCACCCCATCTCTACAAAAAATTTTAAAAATTATCTGGACATGGTGGCATGCACCTGTGGTCCCAGCTCCTTGGGAGGCTGAGGTGGGAGGATCGCTTGAGCACAGGAGGTGGAGGCTGCAGTGAGCTGTGATCCAGTCACTGCACTTCAGCCTGGGCAACAGAGGGAGACCCCGTCTTAAAAATAAATAAAATAAACTCAGTATTATTGAGGGATTGTTTACATTCAATAAAATGTACCCATTGTGTGGGGACTGCTCACTGGTGTTTGACACATGCATACGTCTGTGTAACCCCCACTCCATTAAGGTCTAGTATAACACTGTCGCTCCAGAATGTTCCTTCTCAGGTATTCCTTCCCAATCGTCTCTCCACCACAGCCAAGCTTTGGCAACTGCCATCTGCTTTCCATCCCTTTAAGCTAGTTTTTAAATTTCTTCTTCTTCTTCTTTTTTTTTTTTTTTTTTTGAGATGGAGGCTCGCTCTATCACCCAGGCTGCAGTGCAGTGGCGTGATCTCGGCTCACTGCAACCTCCACCTCCCGGGCGCAAGCAATCCTCCCACCTCAGCTTCCCAAATAGGATTACAGGTGTGTGCCACCACACCTGGCTAATTTTTGTATTTTTAGTAGAGATGAGGTTTCACCATGTTGGCCAGGCTGGTCTTGAATTCCTGACCTCAAGTGATCCACCCACCTCGGCCTCTCAAAGTTCTAGAATTATAGGAGTGAGCCACCATGCCCGGCCAATTTCTTTTTTTAAAAAATTGTGGTAGAATATACATAACGTTATGTGGAATCCTGCAGGACCTTTTTGTGACTGGCTTATTTTACCCAGTACAGCATCCTCGGGGTCCCTCCAGGCTGTGGTGTGCGCCCACATTTTCTTCCTTTTTAAGACAGAGCCATCCTCCGCTGTATGTGCGCACCATATTTTGTTTATTTGTCATTTGTCCGCAGACCCTTGGGTTGCGTCTGCCTCTTGGCCGCTGCTGGTCGTGCCGCCGTGAGCTCGGGTGTGCAGTGTCTGTTGGGGCCCTCCCGTTGCTTCTTTTGGGCGACTACTGGGGTAGTTTTGCCGGCTGTGGAACCTCATGGAGATGCAGTCCCACAACGCTGCTCCTCTGTCTGTGACGTCCATCGGCGTTGCTGCGTGGATCGATAGCCTGTTCCTTTTGCTGCGTGGTGTTCCATGGTAGGGATTGAGCGGTTTGTTGGTCCCGTTTTTTGCTTCGGGACAGATGCTTGGGTTGCTTCCAGTCTGGGCTACGTGACTGAGGAATGAGGAGCCTGTGGTCTTGGAGGCACGTGTGCACGGCATGGCAGTAGCTCCTTACACACCTGTTTCTTAGAGGCGATTGTGCGGGACTGTCTCACACACACAGAGATGGTCTGAGCAGGGGACCCAGGCCTTCTCAGGGCCAGGGTACAGAGAGAAATGAGACCCAGCCCCTGCCCCAAAGGACTCCAGTCTCAGCGAGGTGAGGCAGGGTGGCACCAGACTGGGGGAGGTGTGAGGAAGGCTCGCCCTGTGTGCTCCCGGCTGACTCTGGCTCCTGCCTCACAGTACCAGGATGGTAAAGCAGTAGGTTCAGAGCCACAGTCATACAACAAGGTGTCCTTACGCCCTCGGGGAACAAGGCGCTTGCCTTTGCCTCCCCTTGTCTGGGGCCACAGCCAGGTCTCTGAGGGGGTATGAGATTCTCCCAGATGGGAAACCCCGACCTCGGCCTTCCTTCTCCACCCCGCCTGGGTTACCTCCGGAGTCAGTGGGATTTTATAGACACCCTAGGCCTCTGTGATCTGGGAGCTTTTCCAGGCTGCTGAGGGGAAGCAGCAGAGGGTAAAGGTTGGCCTCCTTATCTGGGCCCAGGAGAGAGGGATTAAAAAGCAAAGCCACCGTGGCCCTCTGGGTGTGACCGTTGGCTGATAAGAGAAAGGCTGCTTGGGGGTTGGGGTGATACTGGGTAAAAGGAGAAGTGGGTGGGATCCCCAGTAGGTCCTATCACTGACCTAGAGCTGCATGTGTCAAGATACCAGCCCTAGGGCCTGAGAGACCAACACAAAATCAGCTCCTGGCTTGGTGCCCGTGGGAACCATTTTTCCACCCTCACCCCTACTTTGCCCGCAGAAGTAAAGCCGTTGCCACAGGGCCAGTGGACCTTCTTTCTTAATTCCCTCTGGCTTCAAAGGCCTGTCCTGCCCAGCCCTGCCTCTGCCTCTGCCTCATGTGTCTCCTGACGGGCATTCATTGGGCACCTGCTGTACACCTGGAAAGCATTTTTTAAGCACCTTCCATACACAGGCCCTAGTCCTAGGCTTTGGGAATCAAAGATGGAAGACACAGTAAGGGCTGAGTCATCGGGACAGGGGCTGCAAAAGGGGACAGTGGCAAAGCAGACTTGGAAGGCCACGAGAAAGAGATTCAGAGGAACTTGGAGGGAATGTCCCAGGGAAACAGTCCCCAGGAGGGAGACCCAGCCACCTCTAGGGATTAATGGGTTTTGGCCAGGTCACCAACAAGGCTTCTGTGGCTGAAGGCCAGGAAGTTCCGAGTTCTCTCGGTGGGACGTCCCTGGCTTGCTTCCTTTAGGGAAGTGGGTGGTGCTCAGGAGGTGTAGGCTGGGGCTCCTCTGAAAAGGAGAGGCCAAACCTTCTCTCAGTAAGTAACGGTGGAGTTGGCTGCATGGCGGGTGAGAAGAAATAGGGCTCCATCCAGAAGTTCCAGGAGGCAGGACGGTCGGCCAAGCAGCCTCTAGCTCCCAGGGAGGAGGAGGGTCTCCAAGGCGTTCACTGCTTGCCAGGCACCTCTGCAGTCCTTGCCTGTGTGGGCCGCGGGCAGGGCCTCGTCTAGCACATGGGACACATCAGCCGCACCTCACAGATAACAGACGGCTGGGCCTCCACTGTGCTTCACACCATCGAGTGGCAGCTTCTTCACCCACATTCAGTGCGACAAAGATCTGAGGTACCACGAGGCCACAGGCCCGCATGGCAGTGGCTTTGAACCCAGGCCCTCTGGCTCCCAGCCCCTGCCCACTGGAGCCTGCCTGGCCCGGAATGGCCATGTCACTATTTCTGTCTCTGAGGGGTGAGAGGGAGGGAAGAGGCACCCGGGGCCTCCCGGGATGGGCCAGGTGTGGCTGATTTTGCCACTGCTACAGGCAAAGGGATGGGGCTGCTGTCAGGAAAGATCGTTGATCACAGGGGAAGTCTCTAGAAACTCAAGACCTGGAATGGAGCCAGCAAGGAATGGTGACCCTGTGCACAGGACACATGCTCCCGGAATTTGGAGAAAGAGCAGGAGGCCTGACACAGTCACTGAGCCTTCCGGCCAGCAAGCCCCACCCCAAAGAATGGGCTTGGCAGTGGTCAGGCCCTGCCCTCTCCAGCACCTCACCTAGGAAGGCTCCAGTGAAGCTGAGATGCAGAAGCTAGCCAGGAGGGAAATTCCAGCTGCCCTTTCTGTGGCTCATTAGTGGCTCTGGGCAGCATTTGGTCGGAAGGCAGGTGATGCAGGACCTAAAATCCAGGCTGCAGGTTAGCTGTGGATGGTGGTGGCCCACGCTCTGGCTGTCCCCATGACAACAGATCATCGAGGATGGGCCATGCAAAGAGGAGCCGATCCTGATTTTGATTTTCACAGGCATCTGCTCAGAGCAGGGGAATGGAGAGAAGGCGGACAGTGGAGACAGGGATCCCTGCCCCGCTCCTGGGAGCTCAGCGACTCCTGGACCTGAGACGAGCTTTAAAAATGCAAAGGTGAAGCTAAGTGAGGGCTTGAGGCCTGCCCGGCCGGCCCAACCTGGGGTCAACAGGGCTGCCCAGCTGCTTGAAAGCTGGGGCGGAGCTCAGCCAGGGTTTGAGTTCTGGACTCAAGCTCCCATGGGGCAGGGACCCCCCCCCGGAAGCTGGGAGGAAGCTTCCAGAGCCATAGGGCTCACGGAGGCCACAGTCCCCATCTGAATTCGTGCCTACCCCCCTTCCGAGGCGCCTGGGTGGCGTCGTACCTGGCCACTCATTGTCTAGTCACTGTGTGTCTGCTGCACAGCCGACCCCGTGGTGAAGGCCGAAGAGATCCTGGCGAGAAAGATGAAGGACAGAAAAGCCAGGTGTGAATTCAGAAATTAAATGGTACCTAAAGCCCTGCAGGAGAGTGAGGGGTCAGGGAGGCTGGGGTGGTCAGGGCGGGCCTGTCTGTGGAGGTGGTGTTTGAGTACAGGCTGGGATAGGGCCAGGAGCCATGGATAGCCAGAAAGAGGCCACGGCCAGCACAGAGGCCTGAGGCAGGGAGGCGAGTGTGGCTGGAGCAGAGGTGGATGGAAAGGCAGCTGAGGCCGGCTCTTGAGTGAGGGCCGTGGAGCCAGAATCGCAGCCTTGGGCCCGGACCCCTCCCTGGGCAGCATTTCCCACTGGCCACCCGGCTGGATTGCTGGCCTCTCATCTCCCGCAGCCGTAGCTGAATCGGGAGACCCAGGCCAGAAGGGGAGGGAAGAAGAGAGGCACGCTGGCCAATCTGAGCCATTGCCGGGCCACCCTAGAGCCACCTGTGGCCGCCCGGCTGGCCCGCCAGCAATGGGTTTTTAATTATCTAAATATTGCCTCTGCCCTTTGCTTTCAGCCAGGACTGCTGAGCCCTGCAAAAGGCAAATCGCTTTCAGTGGCTCAGCTTGTCGGGAGAGGGGGAGGCTTTTCTCCCTGGCCTGAGTGCAGCTACTGTAATCTGCTTGGTTTTCTTGTTGAGAAGCAATACAGCAGTGCGGTAGGGAGTTTACAAGCTTGGGGGTGCTGGGAAGCAGAAATACACCAATTCCCCTCAGTCCCCAGCGGCCTTTCACCTCCTGGCATTACCGTCTTCGTCGCTGGCCCCATGCGTCCTTTCTTTTCTCCGACTGTGCTTGTAGCCAGGGAACTTGACAAGGACCTGGGTCTCAACTAAGAGTGCCCTGGGGGAGCCGGCCTTGGAAGCCGGCAGGTGGTTTCACTGGGGACTTGCCACCTTCAGAGGCCCCTGTGGGGAGGAAGTGGAGGAGGAGAGGGCAGGAGGAGGGGGCAGGTACTGCTTCTTACAGGGAGGAGGTCACCCCCTAGACCAACCAGCTCTGGGAAAAGGATCCGGAAGCAGGCTCGGTGCCCCACTGCCGTTCTCTGGACACACAGGATTTAAGCCACCTTCGTTTCCTTTCCTGCCTTAACCTCCATCTTGCCCTGGAGGACCTCTGGGGCTCCTCCCCATATCCCACCAGTCCCTCTCCAGCCCCCAAATCTCCCCCACCCGCCTCGGTATCCCTTGGCTGGAGTGGCCCACCGTTGTGTTCACCAGGAGCGGGTCTGCCACTGACTCCGCCATCTCGGCCACCATGGCATCCGCCCTGGGTGCTCTTCAAGGCCGGTGCCCCTGCACAGTGCCAGCCCCACAGGGCATGGCTCACCTTCCCCTGCCTCCACACAGCTTTGCCCACTCCTGTAAGTGTCTTAATTAAGGAGCTGTGCAGTTTATTTATGTATGGACCTAGCCTAATTGGTGTGTTTGTCTTTCCTCGTTATTCCCAGCTGGACAGAGCCGTTTGAACAACAAATGCAAAAAGCCTGGATCTCTCCACCGCAGTGTCTATTTTTGCAAACCTGCTTGGTGCCCCTGCTATTAGCTGCGTGCACATGTTTCCCGGCTCCAGCCACATGCCCGTAAGCACTTAATTGTGGGTGCAGTTAGTCAAGGCGGGCGGCTCTCTGCAGATTTCAGGGGTGAGGGAACCTAATTACACCTGCAATTGAGTGCTTTAGCAGGGACAAAAGCTGCCTGTTCAGCTAATTGCAGGCACCAAAATTGCCCCCACAGAAAGAATCCCTGGTACCGGCTTCTCAAGCCAAGCCTATGAGCTGTAATAAAGAATGGAGAACTCGAAATTATAACGGTGGGGGGTGCTTGTTTTGGCCTAAAGGATTCAGCTTTTTGCAATAGTCATTACACCTCTGGGTTGTTTTTCTCCACTGCGGAGGCCGTTCTGTGGCTGGGTTTGTTTTTTCATTAGTGCCCGTGTTCACACAGAGAAATGTCACGTTGAAGGGAAATTTGGGGTTAATCACCTCTTCTCACCTATCTGCTCACTGACTAGAATGATTCACCAGGCTCGCCCAGAACAGGCGGATGGCTGCCCTGTCCCCTCCTTGAAGGCCTTAGTCCAGTGTGTTCATTTAGTTAGTTTGCTACTGAGCTCCCATGTGGGCAGGGCATTGCTCTGGGGGTCATGGCAGGGAACAAAGGAGAGTCCTGGCCCTCGTGGGGCCTACGTTCCGGTGAGAGGTTAGACTGTGCCACTTCTCTTATTAGGATTTCCTCTTCTCTGCGGACAGCTGCAGGCTTGTCTTTTATTTTATATTGAAGTCAGCAGGGTTGTTGGACGGGTACCTGTAATTCCAACTTCCAAAGTCACTGCAGGTCTGCTTCTGTCAGCTGTTGTGGCCGCTGATTCTCCACTGGGAAGTGTGGTTTCTTGTGTGCCTGGATATTTTTGATTGTGTACAGCTCACTGTGTTTGAAACATTCTTGTAGGCATACTTCGAAGCTCAGAATGAAGGTGCTTTTCTTCAGGAGGACTTGCATGTCTGGCAGGTGCCTGGAGACATGGCTTTGGACCCCCTTCATCCAGTTCAGGCCTCGATGTTCATTGGGCAGCACTAGAGATTCCATGCTGCCTGTCCTTTCACACAGGGGCTGGTCGACTTGCCTGTCACTCACACGGAATAGGTAGTTCTTTGGAGTCCCAGCTTATTGTGGGGAGGGTCTCCAATCAGACCCCCCAACTTGTACAAAGTGCCTGAGGCCTGGTTTTGTGTTCCCCCCGATCCTCAAGGCCATAAAAACAGAAATTCAAGTTTCCTTGGACCTGTAGATGCCCTTGGGGCAAATGTGGCCTCTGAGCTAGGTCAGCTTGAGGGTTTCCTGTTCTCATTGCTTTTGGCATGGTGATTCCTTCTAGTCTTGACAGCTCTTTGGTGCTGGAGGTACCCAGGTATGCTGGCTCACAACTGTAATCCCAGCTCAGGAGGCTGAGGTAGGATCACTTGAGCCCAGGAGTTTGAGACCAGCCTGGGCAATGTGGTAAGACCTGTTTGTACAAAAAATTAGCCAGGTGAGGTGGCATGGGCCTGTAGTCCCTGATACTAGGGAGGCTGAGGCAGGAGGATCCCTTGAGCCCAGGAGTTTGAGGCTGCAGTGAGCTGTGATTGCACCACTGCACTCCGGCCTCAACAATAAAGTGAGACCCTGTCTCAAAAAAAAAGAAGTCCAGTGTACATTCTTATTTAGTTCTTTTGGGTTGCTTTTACTGGTCATTATGAGAAACACTCAGGCCATTTCTCCAAGCAGGGTGGTGTGGCGGGGATGGGGGTAGAGGCAGAGACAGAGCCTGAGAGGAGGGTCTGGGGGCTGTGCCTGGCAGGGAGAACGGTGGGAAGCAGCAGGCATTTTGTCTAGGGAGGTCAGGGTGGCAGTAGGCAGCTGCATGGATGTTCAGGAGGAGACCAGCATGGAGGAAGAGTCTAGAAGCCAGCCGGTGAGGCCCATAGACCAAGGCTGGGATGGTGAGAGCTGACCACCTGGGGGTTCCCCAGGAGGGCTGCCAGCCGCAAGAGGACAGCTTGAGTTGGGGGTGACCAAGACTCAGTCAACAAAGAGTGCCAGGCCCTAGGCTAGGGCCTTCCTGAGGGACTTTCTCCACTGTTCCCTGCCAGAGGCGGAGCCTGGGTACCTGGAGGAAGCCACACAGCAGGCACCTGGCTGGCACAGGCCTAACTGTCCTGACCATGTCCCCACCGCCCCGGCTCAGCTCCTGGGCCTAGTGAAAAGCCTCCAGCTGGTGGGAGAGTCTCACCTGGGGGCCCACACTGTCCCCACTGCCCTCCTCTGGGCCTGGCCTTAAGGGCTTACAATTGCCAGCCACTCCGTGGACAAGGCAGGGCCATGGGCATAGCACAGAGGGTTTGCTTCTGTGCCTGGGATCGGAGTGGGCCTGAGGTCCTGTTTCTGAGTCGTCGCATAAGAGGTAAAGCCGCGGTGCATGGTGAGGGGCTGCCTGGAGGACGGAGCGGTAGGATGCTGTTGATGAGCATTGCAGGGGAAAGGGCCCTGTGTGGCACAGAACATTCCACATGCGTGTACTCTGTCAGGAGCCGCGTCCCTGCCTCGCTGCTTGTCCTTGGTGTGACCTTAGGCTGACTTTTCCCATCTGCAGAAAGGGACAGCAGTCTCCTTCCCCAGCACTGGGAACGGACTGAGCATGAGGGAAGGCTGTCTCGGCATCAGGGGAGTTGCGAAGTTTGGAGACGTGTGGTTTTCAAAATGCATCCTTGCCCTCGGGGTGGAGAAGGCAGTACAAAGGGTGGGAGGCCCAGAAGACGTCAGTCATTTCAGGGTTTTATTAGGGCAGACCTCGGCCTTCAGCTGCCCTGTCCCACCCCCACCCCATCCGGTTTTGACCTTCTGGGTGGAGGAGGGGGAGCGCACTCTGCCTGTGATTGTGTGTGTGCATGTTGGAATTTGTAGAGTCAGGGCTGGGATGCGGGGAGGGTGTGAACCCACATTTGGATCAGCAGGCGAAGGCGGGGAGCAGGCTGCACAGGGCAGCTTTCTCTTTGGAAACCCGTTCTGTTTCTTAAATGTCAGAGTGAGCAGATGGTGTGTCTGAGTTTTATTAATCATGGGCTCACCGAGCTGGAGGGCCTGGGGGATCATTTCGTCCAAACATCCTACAGAGGAAGAGACTGAAGGCCAGAGAAGGCCAGAGCCACGCTACACCTGCCACAGGGGCAGAACCGTGCTGGGACCCGGCATCCCCTCCCACACCCGTAAGCCCCCGCTGTGCAGAACTGAACAGGTGTGTCTCACTCTGCCCAGGCGCAGCCAGCCTGCCTCCCAGTGAAGAGCTGAAGCGGAGATGCTTCTGGGTTACTCCACCCCCACAAACAACCGGAAAGGCTGTCTTTGGGACACATGGGTTGGGACTGTGACTGTTAACTAAGAGTGCTCTGGCCTTGGTGCTGTGTTCAGCTCAGCACAAGCTAGTGTTTGCCGTATGAGACTGATGGTCGTGAAGCCCGGGGGACTGTCCACACAGCACCTGGTTTTGTGGGTGGCCCTGCTGGCCCCACCTCTTCACCATGATACCTCTGAGTCAAATGACCTCCCACCAAGTCCAGCACCAGGCTGGGGCTTCTCCCTCCCTGTAGCAGCTGCTGCAATACAGGGTACTCCGTAGTTTCCCTCATCACGTGACCTTAGAAATGGAAGCCACTGTTTTTAGCGTAAATGCACTTAAGAATGTCTCCTTGTGGCCAGGCATGGTGGCTCGTGCCTGTAATCCCAGCACTTTGGGAGGCCAAGGTGGGTGGATCACGAGGTCAGGAGTTCGAGACCAGCCTGACCAACATGGTGAAACTCCGTCTCTACTAAAAATACAAAAATTAGCCAGGTGCAGTGCCAGGCGCCTGTAATCCTAGCTACTCAGGAGGCTGAGGCAGGAGAATCGCTTGAACCCAGGAAGCAGAAGTTACAGTGAGCCAAGATCACACCACTGCACTCCAGCCTGGGTGACAGAGCAAGACTCCATCTCAAAAAAAAAAAAAAAAAAAAACACGTCTCCTTTGCCCTGCTTTTCCCAAATATATCCTATAGCTGTTCCAGGGGCTGGGAGATGGACCCAACCAGGGACACAGCCTGGATTCTATAGAGATAGCAGAGGTAAGGCTAAGTCATGCTAGAGTGTGAATGATTAATAGTAGATATTTCTTGGCCGGGCGCGGTGGCTCAAGCCTGTAATCCCAGCACTTTGGGAGGCTGAGACGGGTGGATCATGAGGTCGGGAGATCGAGACCACCCTGGCTAACACGGTGAAACCCCGTCTCTACTAAAAACTACAAAAAAAACTAGCCGGGCGAGGTGGCGGCGCCTGTAGTCCCAGCTACCCGGGAGGCTGAGGCAGGAGAATGGCATGAACCCAGGAGGCGGAGCTTGCAGTGAGCTGAGATCCGGCCACAGCACTCCAGCCTGGGTGACAGAGCGAGACTCCGTCTCAAAAAAAAAAAATAGTAGATATTTCTTTTCAGAGCAGGTTTTGTTTAGGTTGGGGAGAAAGAGGACTGCAGAGAAAAGGGAGAAACACTGAGACGCCAGAGGCACCAGGGTTGCCCACCCCATAGAGTCCACACCCCATTTCCTGTGTTTTTTGCATGAGCCTTGCTGGGGGGCAGACCCTGGGTCCCTTCCCTTCTGATCCTGTTGTCCTGAGTCACAAGCTTATCCCCATCTTGGAACCATTGATTCTAAGCAGCACTGGAGAATCTGAGACAGCTGGAAGACCAGAGCACGCCATTCGGCCCCTCTAAATTTGAATGTGGTAAAGCTGGGGCCAAGAGAGGGCAGCTGTTGGCTCAAGGCCAGCCATAGAAGGAGGTCTAAAGCTTGTGTCACCCAGCATGCTGGCTGGATTGTTTAGGCTATGCAAGTGGTTCTCTACGGAGGCAGTTTTGCTCCTCGCGACAGTTGGCCATATCTGGAAAGTTTTTTTACATTTGAGACAATATCTTGCTCTGTCATCTAGGCTGAAGGGCAGTGGCACGATCTCAGCTCACTGCAACCTCTGCCACCCAAGCTGAAGCGATCCTCTTGCCTCAGCCTCCCAAGTAGCTGGGACTACAGGCGTGCACCACCACACCTAGTTAATTGTATTTTTTGTAGCGATGGGTTTTTGCCACTTTCCTCAGGCTGGTCTTGAACTCCTGGACCCAAGTGATCCCCCCACCTCGGCTTCCCACAGTGTTGGGATTACAGGCGTGAGCCACCGTGCCCGCCTGTAGACATATTTTGAGTGCCATAACTGTGCTGTCCTATTGACATCTTGTGGGTCGAGGCCAGGGATGCTGCTAAACATCCTGCGATGCCCAGGACAGCCGCCACAGCAAAGAATCATCCGGCCCCCAATGTCAGTTGTGCCAAGGCTGAGAAACCTTGAGCCGTGCCCATGCTTTGTAAGTGCCAGGACAGAGGAGCCATTCTACTGAATACCGCATGCTGGGGACACATTGAGAATTCCCCCATCAGTTCAGGCGTGACCCGCTGGAGAGCAAGTAAAGGACAGCTCAGGCCACGGGGACAGTCCAGAAAGAACAGGCGAGGAAGACCAACAGGAAAGGAAGTGGCTGGGGCTGGCTCCAGATTTCTTTCAAGGTAAAGGCAGAGAAGGACACAGAGAGCCCTCGGGCATCCCACTCTGGTCTGTTGCACTAAAAAGCTCGCACCCAGCATGAGGGGAAAGGCAGGGACGAAGCCGCTCGTAGAAACCACATCTTCTTGGCCAGAGGGCTACATGGACCTGAACCAGTTAGGCCCAGGAGGAGACAGCAAGATCTGTGTGTCATCCACAAATGGGGAATTACAACCCTGGCAGTGACTTCTTGCCCTGGCAGTGACTTCTTGCCCAGCAGACCCCAGCAGGGGACAGTGGGAAGGGCTGTTCACAATGCCTGTTTTCCTGGAGCAGGACCGCCTGGTCTCTGGAGTGCTTGGGGAAAAGAAAGCCTTGTCCGTTTGCCCCCACGCAGCAGAGCAGGCCCGCGGCCAGAGCAGGCCCACAACCAGAGCAGGATGTGAGGAGGCCAGCCGTGCCCGCGCTGTCACGGTGTCCACAGATGGTGTGAGCTGCTGGTCCAGGGACTTCTGAGTCGCATTTATTCCCTTATTTCTCCTCCCCTCGGGGGACCTCCGTGGCGCCTTCCAACAGCTCTTGCCAGGGCTCTGTTGGCTTTGCACAATGCAGAATATTGACAACCAGGGCTGTCTGAGATGACGAATGGACTTCCTCCAGAAGTGGCCCGTCTGGGTCCCAGGAGGCGTTCGAGGACAGGCAGAGGGTCCCTTCACAGGGATGAGCTATGTGGCCTGGGCAGTACCCAGCACAGTCGCTGTCTGATTTCTCTGGCATCTCCGTAGTCATAGGAAGGAAGGCCTTTTGTCATATCGCTGCCTCTATCTTGTAAAGCCATTATTTTAAAGAGTTCTCAAATACTGAGCTTGCTGGCAGCCTGCTCCAGGGGCAGGCCCCAACTGGAGGTCGGACACACCGTTTTGCATGTAGACTGCAGATGCAGTGTTCTTACCCTTCCTGTTTTTTGTTTGTTTTGCTTTTAATTAAGAAGGGTTTCTGGGTAAAGCGTCTTTGCCAGCTCCTACCACAGAGAGATGAGGGAGGCCGCATGGAGAGAGTTGAAAATACAGGGCCTGGCTTCCGACTTGTCTGAGTTCCAATCTGAGCGTTGCTCCTTACTGGCTATGTGACCTTGGGCAAGTCACTTCACTTCTCTAGGCCTTTTCAGTTTCTTCATCTAAAAAATGGGGATAATAATGGACTTGCTTTTGTTGTGAAGATGTAACAAGATAATGTACTTAAAGCATGTAGCACAGTACTCAGCAGAAAGTCAACATCTGGAAAGGAGACCTACGGGTATGTGTTGTTTGTTTTTTATTTGTTTGTTTTTTGTTTTTCTGAGACAGAGTCTCGCTCTGTCGCCCAGGCTGGAGTGCAGTGGCGCGACCTCAACTGACTGCAAACTCTGCCTCCTGGGTTCACGCCATTCTCCTGCCTCAGCTTCGCAAGTAGCTGGGACTACAGGCACCCGCCACCACGCCAGGTAATTTTTTTTTTTTTTTTTT